>NW_017535308.1:57879-82940 GCF_001853355.1 Bactrocera latifrons
TTTTTATTTCACGCTCAGCTCTGTTCAAACGAAAATGTTAAAATTTCTCCTGCCGAGCTGGGAGTGGTGAAACTGGCTCATCTCGACCGAGCTAGCCAAAAATATTTTTACGATCTCCGCGCCATGAACCTTCTCTATGATAAACGTTCTCTGATCACCGCTTACGCGATTATAGCCGAGTTAACAACCGCGCGGCAGTCATTTCTTCTTTTCCCTACACCAATTAGATATTCCAAGTGAATCCAGGTCCTTCTCCACTTGGTCCTTCCAACGGATTGGAGGTCTTCCTCTACCTCTGCTTCCCCCGGAGGGTACTGCGTCTAATACTTTCAGAGYTGGAGTGTTTTCGGCCATCCGGACAACATGACCTAGCCAGCGTAGCCACTGTCTTTTAATTCGCTGAACTATGTCAATGTCGTCGTATATCTCGTACAGCTCATCGTTCCATCGAATGCGATATTCGCCGTGGCTAACGCGCAAAGGACCATAAATCTTTCACAGAACTTTTCTCTCGAAAACTCGCAACGTCGACTCATCAGTTGTTGTCATTGTCCAAGCCTCTGCACCATATAGCCGGACGGGAATTATGAGTGACTTATAGAATTTGGTTTTTGTTTGTCGAGAGAGGACTTTGCTTCTCAATTGCCTATTCAGTCCGAAATAGCACCTGTTGGCAAGAGTTATCATACGTTGGATTTCCAGGCTGACATTGTTGGTGGTGTTTACACTGGTTCCAATATAGACGAAATTATCTACAACTTTAAAGCTATGACTGTCAACAGCGACGTGAGTGCCAAGTCGCGAGTGCGACGGCTGTTTGGTTGATGACAGGAGATATTTCGTCTTGCCCTCGTTCCCTGCCAGACCCATTTATGTTGCTTCCTTGTCCAGTCTGGAGAAAGCAGAACTAACGGCGCTGGTGTTGATGCCGATGATATCAATATCATCGACATACGCCAGCAGCTGTACACTCTATTTTCGTGCTATCGAAAGCAGTTTTGAAATCGACGAAGAGGTGGTGAGTGTCGATTCTCCTTTCACGGGTCTTTTCCAAGATTTGGCGCATGGTGAATATCTGGTCTGAAGCCACACTGATAAGGTCCAATCAGTTTGTTGACGGTGGGCTTTAATCTTTCACACAATACACTCGATATAACCTTACATGCAATGTTGAGGATGCTTATTCCGCGGTAGTTGGCGCAGATTGTGGGGTCTTTGAGGATTGGGCATAGCACACTTAAATTCCAATTGTTGGGCATGCTTTCGTCCGACCATATTTTATAAAGAAGCTGATGCATGCTCCTTATCAATTCTTCGCCGCCGTGTTTGAATAGCTCGGCCGACAATCCATTTGCGTTTTCATTAGAGGTGTTTTTTTACGTGGCGGGTCCCAAACCCAGCGCATCATATTATTATTTTCATTAGAAAATTACTAAAAAACATTTATTGATTGAGAGCTAAAACTCTTCAATCCTTTCAAAAGCCAGTTGTTTTAATATACCAGAAAACGATTTAAATAGTTTCTCTATATATTAATTACCAACTATATAGTAATTTTTATTCGCACTAAATGTTGGGTGTTTTAATTTAAATGCCCAAAAATTATGGTTTTTCCAATCTGTCCATTATAAAAAACGCTAATTTTGAAGCACTCTCACTCTGGAATAAGTTGGACATCCCTTTATCCCTGGATAGCTCTCTTAAACGCAGGGTTATCAGTCGCGACATTTTGTATAAAAAAAAAAAACATAATAATTTTGAATTTTGTTATCTACATATTTTTTGTATTGAAAAACTATGAACAGTGAAATATTTACAATGACATTTAGCAGTATTAAATGGAATAGTAAATATAAATGAATTGTAATTAAATATAATTATAAGAGCGGGTTCTCTAAATATTATATTATGCTAAGCATTCAAAAGTAATTCGTACAGAACCAACGAAGCGCAGAAAACAAAGCGTGAGCCACAATAAACACTAGCTGATTCTCTTGCTCTTGCAACGTTGCAGAATGCAAAAATCCTATATCGAAATATAGTATGTACAATGCCAAGAGAGCAGTTATTGCAGAATCTAGTGATACACTGCTCGTCAATAGGGTAGAGGCATGTTTACTTTTATTACAATTGTTTAAATGTTTATTATTTTAATGATGATTGATAAAAAAGTTGAAATGCAAAAACATGGATAAATACATGATAATTTAAATATAATATTCAAATATTTTTTCAAACTTAACAAAATTGTGTTTTTCAAACATTTTCTTAAATCTACTCAAAAAAATGTACTTTTTTCTTGATCATTAGAATAGACGCACTTAAGCTTTTAAAGATTTTATAAGAAAATAATTTTTTTGAACTTAAATTTTTAGTTCGTATAACTATTTGATTTATTAGAAATAAAAAATAATAATGTCAGTAATGAATACTTCCTCCTTTGTTAATAATAACTTCATATATTCGGTCATTCACCGAATGATACAGGGAATCTATGTAGCTCAAGGAAATCTTCCTCCAAGCATCTTTAATAGCTGCATTTAATGTTTACTTATTTCCGTATTGCTTTCCTCCTTCGTATACCTTCCGTGTTAGCCAGCCCCAAACATTTTCAATTATGTTAAGATCTGGAGAATATGGTGGCCAGGTCATGACATTAACGTTTTGACTCGAAATAAACGACACATAGAGAGCGACACGACATGAGAGCACGACAGTGAACTGTAAATGGTGTCGTGACTCCTTCTACATGAACATTTGTAAGAAGGCAGCGACATAACAATGGACAACATGACCAAGACAACGCAGCTGTCCATTTTGCATGTACACAATTTCGCTGTGGCCATACTAATAATTTTCACCTCAACGAAATTTTAATATTTTATTCGAAGTGAAATTTTTTATGCAAAAAATAAGTAAATAGGTAAATTTATTTGTGTTTTTATTTGTTTTTATTTGTAAAATAGCGTCAGGTTTGTTAGAGCTTTGATTAATTTTACATTTTACATATTGGTGGCATCACTCCTCTGTACTGTCAACTCTTCTGTCGTCCTGCTGTCAATTTCAAATTTAAGAATATTTTCTAGTGTTCAGCACTTGGCACTTCTATCAGAGATAAAGAGATGTCCAACTCCTCTCTCACTCGAAGTGGGAGAGCAATTACTAAACGTCAAAACCTACTGAACATTGACAGCTAATCGAGTTCAGTAGGTTTTATGTTTATCAATTGGAAACGAGCGATGGTCATATTGAAATCTTATCAAAAAATATATAAACGGAGGGATTTGTTGTATCGCTCAAGACCAATTATGAAAAATGTAAAACAACGAAAATTAAATAAAATTGTGAAATTTAAAATTATTTGATGAAACGTTTTGTAATTTGAAGCGTCATAGTATTATTTTAAATGGAAAATTATTAAAAACTTTTAATGATTGAGAGCTAACAAGCTTAAACCCTTTTATTGGGTATTGAAAGGTCAGATGTCAGTTGCTCTAACATACCTTAAATAGATTTAAATAGTTTCTTCATATAATAAATAACCACTATATAGTAATTTTTATTCGTACTAAATGTTGGATGTTTCAATTTTCGATCCGAACATAACGGAACATTTTATTTAAAAAAAAACGCTTATTGATGTGTTGAACACAATGCTCGCGACAGACTGCAGCAGCACGACAGTGAACTGAAAATGGCGCTGGGAATCCTACTACATGAACGTTTGTGAGAGGGCAGCAACATAACAATGACTAGCTTGTACACAAAACAACGCAGTTGTCCATTTTGCATGTACCCAATTTCGTTGTGGCCATACTA
The DNA here is from genome assembly GCF_001853355.1 of Bactrocera latifrons. Classification (NCBI taxonomy): domain Eukaryota; kingdom Metazoa; phylum Arthropoda; class Insecta; order Diptera; family Tephritidae; genus Bactrocera; species Bactrocera latifrons. Next base: position 61,699 of record NW_017535308.1, read on the forward strand.
ATACCTTGCACTTCAATGACATTTTTATATTTTGTTCAAAGTGAAATTTTTATGCAAAAAATAAGTATATAGGTATATATTTTTGCTTTAAATTATCAATTGTTATTAATAATGATGTAACAGAGCTATTTTATGCTTTTATTTGTAAAAAAAAACGTCAAGTTTGTTAGAGCTGTGAAAAATTTTACATTTTACATATTAGTGGCATCACCAGCCTACCTCATCTCTCTACCTTCCATTCTACTGTCGTCCTACTGTCGTTGGCAAATATAGGATTAAATTGAAGTTAGCGAGAACGACAACTGTCGGCCTGCAGTCGTGTAGTCGTGCAGCTGGCAAAATAGGTCTGTCCATAAGAACGTCTGTATATTAATATTTGACAGATGGCGTTTGCAGTCTGTCGCGAGCATTGTGTTCAACACTTGAGAGGCGCCCTCACACTGGAATAAGTTGGGCATCCCATTATAACCGACTTGCATAAATAAACTGTGCGACAACACAGAGGTTTGAAATATTCGATTTTGACATGCATTCTTAAAAATTTCTTGACGCGCAATGTTTAATGCTTGTACAAATGAATGAAAGTATTATTAATAAAATAATTCGTTTTGGAATTATTTTTTCGTATTAGAATTTACGTGAGAATTTGACATTAATTTGCCGCTTTATTTAGGGATGCCGCAACGGCGAGAACGTGTCGCTTGAAGCTTTTGTTTAGTTATGCTGGTTATTTAGAGTATCATTTCTGTATTGAATGAAATAAATAATAAAGAATTAATAACATATATGTTTTAACGTATACTTGCTGTTGTATACAGCGGTTCTTTTTAATTCGTTTATTTCTAAATGCATATCTGTATTCATATTTGTAAGTTATTAAAATTTTATTTACCTCAAGAACTAGGTAAAATTATAACATCCGGATTCACTACAAAAAACGTAAAAATTTCACCTTTATCTGTTTGCAACAATGTCAAATTTACTCCCTTACCATTAACTAAGAGAGTTCTCTTTTATACATATGTATATGCTAGAGATGAGCGATATTGCGATTTTTCAATATCTGCGATTTCAGTGGTTGCTATTTTTAAATCACTGTGATTTTATATTACTATTGCATTTGCAACTAAGTCGACTTTCAAATGGAGACCTGTCGTGGAAACGACGGAATCGTTTTGTCGTTATTGGCGGCAAATTCCCTTTTGGGTCCTGTAACTCGAGTCAAGTTTTTCCGCCTTTCTTTTCATTACATTTTAGCAAATGTTGGAGCGGTTCGGCTGTCTCGAAGTTCCTGACTTATCAATCTATTGTAGCTTCCGAGTTAGAGGGGGTTTGAATTACAATAGTTGTAAAACAAAAGTTAATAACTTTATATTAAAAAATGTTAAATTATTACATATATACCTTTTGCGCTGGTAGTTCACTGTAGGATATCTACTCTGTTTTTTTTAATTTCTTAAAGATGTTTTATGTGAAATTTTTGATTTGCAGATATTGCATTTTGCATATATTTCGTCTACCACTTCAAACATCTGCCATACTTCACTTCTTTTCCTTGCTACATTTCCAGCCGTTATTAAAAATTATAAGAACGTTAAACTCAAAACTTCAAACCGCTATGACGAAAAATAGCATATACGCATATGTAGGTATATACAATACCCTGAAGAAAGCTGCTACTTTCTGCTATTTGCTATTATGATCGCATGTACTGTGCTATTAAAAAGCCACAGTTTCACAAGCTTACTCTGATCTGCTATCGCAATCGTAATCGCAATTCACAAAATCAAACTGTTATCGCAATACACAGGTTCGGACTGCTATCGCAAATCACAGTTTCGAACTGCTATGGCAATTCACAGGTTCGAACTGCTATCGCAAATCACAAATTCCAACAGCGATCGCAATTCACAGTTTCGAACTGCTATCGAAAATCACAGGTTCGAACTGCTATTTATAAAATGTGATCGCAGTTGCGATATGCGATTTTTCAATCACAGTGAAAAAATCACCGATAGTGAAATATCGCTCATCACTAATATATGCTTGACTAAAAAGTTTTTTTTTTTTTAATTTTGTTGAATAATTCATTAAATAAGATAAATAAACACAATTACTTAGCTATTTTTTTTTATATGCTGTCAAACAGCAAAATAACTTGAAAGACATTAAAACCATTTTTTACGGATCCTCCAACATCGCAAAATATAGGTCTTCTTTAATTCTCTAATTATTTGTAATGTAAAAATACTTCCATTTTACTAAACTAAAGCTGGCCAAAACGAAAACATTCTTAGTAATATTCCCATTTTTAGTGTCTGTAGTTCATATAGATAAATGAGTAAATAATTCCGCCTGGCAATGCTTTCGTATTTCAGTCAATATTTTCATTTTTATTCCGACCACAAGTATTTTATCGGAAAGTCTCTTATTTCGACGTATTAAGAAATTGTAGGAAAATACACAAACTTTACTATTTGATGGTGATATTTTTAAATTGTGGAACAATGAAATAAGGTCAAAAAAGTGTAAATAATTAGAAAACTGGTTCAACCGCTAGCGTTATATCCAATCTTAGAAGTTCTGTGAAGTAGGTATAGTTGATTATGCTTTGTTTTCTTTGATTTTGATGCAAACGTGTGTGATCAGGGCTATTGAAAACTATAAGTATTGAATGCCATGAAAGTAATATTTGAACATACATGTTTTCTTCCGAAGTCGAACATACTCGTGTGATTTAAATCATATGTATTCTTTGCAATGGTATTAACGTGATATTGTATACATTATTCACATTAAATAAGGCGTTCAATATAAAACACCAATTTCTGTATTTGAATTTAAATTATTGGCCAAAAGTAAAAAACAAAAATATTGGTAACTATTGAGTAACAGATTAGGAGAAATGTCTGAGGTCACTAAGTAATATTTTCGGGCTACGGAACATAAATATCTTGATCAATCCTAAGTCTCTTTTGAATAGTTTTTTTATTATAAAATGCCAAGGTTTATTTTCATTGCACTCTCAATCCCAGCGAAAACAGTAATACGGGTTATATATTGGACACGCTTATATTGCTCCGAACAGATAATGAATTTACCATTAAATATTTTCATGGTCTATTTATTTGTTTCATTTTCATTATATAATTTATTTTGAAATATGTGAGTCTGAATTTTGAATATTATAATTTTGGCCCTGCTAAACTGTAACATACTATATGACTTTGTTGCTATTACCCGAATATGTCTATATATATTTATATTTTTATATGCTATTTTTAAGGTTCTCTTAAACATTTAATTTTACAACATTGAGCTAATTGTTGTGTGTATAAAAGATCCTATCATTATGAGTGCGGACGGTTCTTCCATACGCTTCAGCGACCACACATTGGATAAAGCAACAAAAGCTAAAGTAACATTGGAAAATTATTACAGCAACTTAGTAACTCAATACGGAGAACGCAAACAACGCCTAGCTAAATTAGAGGCTCAGCTAAAGGACGAAAGTCTAACGGAATCTCAAAGACAGGAGAAAAGGTTACAACATGCCCAAAAAGAAACAGAATTTTTACGTCTGAAAAGACTGCGGTTAGGAGTTGAGGATTTCGAAGCATTGAAAGTTATTGGAAGAGGAGCGTTTGGGGAAGTGCGACTAGTACAGAAGAAAGACACAGGGCATGTATATGCTATGAAAGTGCTGCGTAAAGCTGATATGCTTGAAAAGGAGCAAGTGGCTCATGTCCGCGCCGAACGCGATGTTCTTGTTGAAGCAGACCACCAATGGGTAGTTAAAATGTACTACAGTTTTCAGGTGAGATTTAATATCTTAAATAAATAGAAAATATCGCTAACGCAGCACATAGTCGAAAGATTTAAAATTCATATGTATGTATGTTAAATTTCGACTATAAGCAATAAGATTAACGAAGCTCAATTTTTAAAGAAAATAAATTCGTATTTTGACTAAAGGAAAACTATTGATGATTGAAAAGATATTTTTGATATTTTTTTTCATTACACCAAAAAGGATCCCGTGAATTTGTATTTAATTATGGAGTTCTTACCGGGCGGAGATATGATGACCCTCCTAATGAAAAAAGATACTCTTTCAGAAGAATGCACGCAATTCTACATTAGTGAAACAGCATTAGCAATTGACTCAATACATAAATTGGGATTTATTCATAGAGATATAAAGCCGGATAATTTGCTTCTCGATGCACGTGGACACTTAAAGGTTCGTTAAGTATTAAACATGTTTGCTTTGAACTTTACAAAGTTTAACACTAATGCAGCTTTCTGATTTCGGACTGTGTACGGGATTGAAAAAATCACATCGCACCGACTTTTACCGGGACCTTTCACAAGCTAAACCATCCGATTTTATTGGAACATGCGCCAGGTAATTTTATTTTATTGTCATCTTTTTGGTTATTGATATTTGATTTTTACTGAAATTTGAAATTTTAGTCCAATGGATTCAAAAAGGAGAGCAGAATCATGGAAACGGAATCGTAGAGCTTTGGCATACAGCACTGTTGGTACACCTGACTACATCGCTCCTGAAGTATTCTTACAGACTGGTTACGGACCGGCTTGTGACTGGTGGTCGTTAGGAGTAATAATGTATGAAATGCTAATGGGTTATCCACCATTTTGCTCTGATAATCCCCAAGATACATATCGCAAAGTGATGAACTGGCGGGAAACGTTAATATTTCCACCGGAAATACCAATATCCGAGGAAGCAAAAGATACCATTGTCAAATTCTGCTGCGAAGCTGACCGCCGTCTAGGCTCACAGCGTGGTCTTGATGACTTAAAATCTGTATCGTTTTTCAGAGGAGTTGATTGGGAACATATTAGAGAGCGTCCTGCAGCTATACCTGTTGATGTGCGCTCTATCGACGATACGTCCAATTTCGACGAATTCCCTGATGTTTCACTCGAAATACGTAGGTTTAATATTTGTTTACCCGCATATTCTGTCAGCATTAACAAATCACATTACATATTTACAGCATCTGCCCCTATACCTCAAGGCAGCGAAATAGCCAAGGATTGGGTGTTCATTAACTACACATTTAAGCGCTTTGAAGTACGAAATTTGGAATGAAGTTGCTATTTGAGCACTGCTACGTAGATATAATTTTTTAAATTTGATTCAATGATTTAATATCGAACTTTAATATTTGAAAATTGTATTTATTGAGTTTAATTAGACCAGTGTGCATAAATTAAATTAATTTTATTCATATACAATAATTATTTCCAACTAATATGTGTTAGTGTAGTGGACAGTTTGTGATGATTATTTCCAATTATATTGTAAGTCTTGTTTAAAAAATGTCTTTGAAAAGTATACATCGTCTAAAATGCAATAATAAGGATTCATAAGTATTAGGACTTTTTTTTTATTGGTTACCTTTCACTACATATTACATATGTATATGTAGAAAATTTTAATCTTTAGCTTTCAGATATAACCAAGTTATAAACATATTGCAAATAAGACTAGTTTCCTTTTCTTGTAAACTTATGAGAATGTATTATCTTGTATTTTAGATCACGATTTGCTCTCTTTTATCATAGATTATTTTTTGTTTTCGATACAAGCATATACATAATTATGATTCTAAATTCATTCATATGGGCTTAGTAAACAAAAACCTTCACAAATTAGTGCGCAATATTCATAATTGTTGAAGAATATTACTAACAGAAATATATTTGACTTTTCTATTAATAATTCTAAAAATATTAATATGTGTATTAACTGATAAAAGAATATGCTATGCACTGCATAATACTTAATATAAAATAATGTTTAATTTTCGCTTATTTGCTAGATGTTACGTATAAAAATGTTAAGAAATGGACTTATTGTCTGCGAAAAATTTTAAATTATTTTTGGTAATGCATAGAAATAAACGATAAAAATATGAAAACAAAAAGTAACGCAATATACGATTAATGTGAATTTGCAAAATACAAGCCTTAAAGTATTTTCTTTTAACTTTTCATCTTGACCTTAATGAATGAATTTTGTGAGGATCCTTTAATTATTCTTCTTCTTCGGGAATTATTGTCCGTCTTCGGATACTTTCTTCTTCTTGATAGTTGCTACCCAACCAGGGGCGCTATCCTGTATCAAATCCAATCAGGTCCTCCGAATTGTTCATGAACTGTTCCATTTCGTTAACTTAAAAGGTTAACTGAGTCGTCTTTATGCAATTTAGAGAAACATTTTCTCTGATCTCTATGTCACCGTCAATAAAAATCGTTTTAATTTACATACCAAAATTATGACTACTTTTGTTTGTTACGCTTTCACGTCGAAACCACATAATAGATCATCATCATGTACATATATTTCTATTGTTTTTAGAAAGGACTTAGGATTCTTATTATTAAAATATACATATACATACATACATTTGTAGTTGGACAAAAATACCTCTGCACACACTCCCTGCAGGATTCTTCGTGTTGTTGTTGTTGTTAGTTGGCAGTGATAGTTTCTATCTAATTTATTTTAAGTCAAAACAATACAAAACATTGTTAAACAGTTAAGCTACCAACGCGTAGATTTTCTAAAGTTTTACTGGTTTTTACAATTGGTAACGGTTTGCTTGACACCGAAAGAGAGAAGAGTATACAATCCGTACAAACATAGTACATTCAGGAAAGTGTGTGTACAATCCACATGTCCTCCGATATTTAATGAGTACAATACAATTAAAATACCTTAATTTTAACCCTTCAAAGCCTGATAACTCTGATTCATTCAAAATTTTGATATCTATTATAATTGTCAGTTACAAACAACATTTGTTCTAAAATTTGTCTAAAAAATCAGTCATTTAGATTTTACAGGGTGTTTTGAGTGGCTTATCCTTTGAAGGCAACCAAATGATCATAAGAGAAATACATTTTAAGGACACATTTTTACAAAAAAACCTTTTTTTTTTTTGAAATTTCATTAAAATTATTATTAAACTGATAAAAGATACATTAGTTTGTATGGAAATCCAGAAAACAATTTTGCTGTGACGATAAACAAAGAGCTATACCACATTTTATGCAATAAATTTGCGTACGTGATGAATAATTAGGATCTTGATTTTCCATCATTTATAACTTAGCAAAATGTCCAATATGATCTAACCTTATATCACGCGGCAGTACCGAGGCGCGGTTAGGATGAGATCGTTTCGCAGAAATCTTATTTTCAATGTTACTTCCGGCTCATTTTCTTTGTAACGTGCTTACACTTCTCATCAAGACTTCGTCAACGTCGCATATGAATTCGTGGGATTTGTTTGCGCTGTTACGGAATAATGGCGTTTATATAGGATCCACGAATTAATCATTGTCATATCAAGCATATGATATAAATATTAATTGGCTGGTCCATTTTGCAGGAACTGATGCGCATATGGCTTCGTCCTAATGCTGAATCCATAAGATCCACACCGTCCATGTACCTGTTATATTCGTGTATAACATTGGATTTTTTCGACGCACTGTGAGTTTCTTTTATTGAACCTCTCAACAGCTGGAGATTGTTCGAGCGTTGCTCCTACATTGTATTTGTATGGCTTGAGTCTTTCCAGGAGACTGTGGACTGTGGAAATATCAATCCCATAAAACGAAGCTACATACTCTTCTGCTTCACCTCGATTTTGTAGTTCCACTGGCAGTTTACAGCCAGGAATTCGGTTTCGTCGAACTCTTCCCAATACTTAAATTCCTTGAGTGCGTAAATCAGCCAACTAACTAGTGTATTAGTTGTCGAAAAAACTACAATAATTGACGAAACGTGACGCAATACGGCTCAAACGAACTACAACACTAGATGACGCCCTAAGTTCGGTTCATTTTCATGGATAGTCTTCGTTCCCCGAGTAAATTTCAAAATTGTAGCAAAAGCTTAAATCATCGCACATTAAGAACACTTTGTAACCCCAAGAGGCTTGTCTGGTATATACTGCTTTAAAAAAGGATTTTTTTGTTGAACAACCTTGGGAACCTTATCGACATTTTCGTTAAATGCTTCAATCAGTGGCCGTATTTTTAACAGACGATCAACTAAATTTGCTGGCAAGGATTCACGCGATAATTAAGTATTACGACAACGAGGCATTTCGTTATTGTTGTTGATGTGCAAAAATTGTCGAATCTTCTCATGGCGATTTCGTATCATAGCTGCAATGATAGGAGGACTGCCCTAATCACTCCAATACATACGCACTTTAGAATATTCGATTACTGACATGAAATGCAGTATATCTGCTGTATAGAATACAAATGGCTCTGTTTTACGATATTTAAAACAGTATAGTCTGATACAAAAATTGAAAAGAACTGATAGGGAGTGTGCAACGATATTATTTGTGGTGTAAGGTGGTCGCTGCCTCGAAACTGAATCCAACTATCTTTGAGTTGCATGTTGCAGCGCTTCTAAAGAGGGTTTTTAAACCCTATAGAATCTTTATCTGTTGTTGTGCGCGAGAAAAAGGTGGCATATTGTGGCCATCGAACTCGATCTTCTAAAACCACTGGACTGCCGTCATTATCAGTACTTGTAGGTAACATATTTTCATCACTAATATTGTTGTGATCGGATATTTCACATTCAGGGTCTTCTTCAATGAAATTTTTACTATCTGATTCTGTTGATAACTTTGAACTTTTGAAGATTTTCCTGACTGTTATACCGAAGACCTCTCTGTAAATTCCGTATTGGTAAAGACAAATTATGAGTTTTTACACTTTTACTGACCACTTTATTATAATTTTGTGTATGGAAGTAACAAAACCTACTTCTCTGATGAGCACCTGATGGTTCCTGAATTGTAACGATAAATTTTCCAAATCAATCACAAAAGTTATTTGAAAATGCAATATTTTCCTTGAAATTATTTTTTCGATGCACTCTTACTCAAGTCAGGCCGCCAGTCGTTTAAGGGTTAAATTCGAATAAAAATAGATGATAATAAATAAAATTATTGATATAATAATGTCGGTCGAGTCGGTTGACGGCTCGACGGCTGGTGTCATGTATCCTCTCACGGTTCTCGGTCGGTTGACGAAACATGAAAAACATTTACAAAGTGGGGTTCCAACAAGTCGTAAACTACTTAAATGTGTATGTTAAACGGTTTTATTTGATTTTTAGGCTGGTAGCTAGTATGTAGTGCATTCACCAGAAGTGGGGAAAGAACTTGCGAAAATTAATACTCGGTATTGTCAATTGCGAATTTGTAAAATTCTTTTCGATGCAAGTGTCAAAATTTGGCGTACGTTTATTTCATTCGCGAGTTGAATTCAAGTAAGAACAAGAAAAAACGTTAACTTCGGTTGCACCGAAGCTAATATACCCGTCACAGGTGCATTTCTTTTAGTAACTATGTGTTAAGTAAATCTAAAGACGTAACCGGCCAGTGGTTTTCATCCAAAGGAACACATTTTCCTATTGTTTTTAGCCATGTATAACATTAAGGTTATTTAATAAAGAAAATAGATCTTTTAGATGTTTATAGTTATTTAAGATTTTAAAAAGATTTATTATTAACATAAACTTAATGGAAATGAAATTATCATATTTATACGAGTATATTATTACATATGTTTGTTTTATAAAAACACAGAGTAGAGGATCATTATTTCTATGAACAATAGTTTATACCAAATTTCGAGAATATTTCGTCAAATGAGAAAGTTTCCCATGCAAGCATTTGATTTCGATCTGAACAATTTTTTCGGAGATCATATTATTACCTTAAGCAATAATCCATTTCGTGAAATGCAAAAGTTTTCCATACCAGCGCCAGATTCCGAGGAGGAATCTTTAGGAGAAAATGACGTTTGCAAAATTTCAAATCGATATCTAAAAAACTGAGGGACTAGTTCATATATATACAGACCGACAGACAGACAGACATGTCTAAATCGACTTAGCTCAACATACTGATCATTTAAATATATATTTTATACGGTCTCCCACGCTTCCTTCTGGGTGTTACAAACTTCGTGGCAAACTTAATATACCCCGGTTCGGTTGAACTGAACATTTTATACCCTTGCAACTTGCAAGAATCAAATAGAATTTAAATTTGTGTTATATGGGAAGTCGGTGTGTTTGTTGTCCGACCAAGTTTAATCGATCGGGTACTGAAAATTAATTTCGGTATAAATGTGATATGTGCTGATAGGGGAACTTCTCCGGAGGAGGAATGCCAAAATAATGTTGCTAACGCTTATATTTTTTAAAATATTCACGATTAAAAATTAAAAAGTTTGCTGGTCAATGTTTAACTAAGTTTTTTCACATTTTTCACTTTGTATATTGAAATATACGCTTTGAACATTGAAATAAGTGCACATTTGTCTTTTATTTTGTTATTTTTTAGTTAAATTTATTAAATTAAAAACTACTTACTGCAGGTTAGAATGTTTACAATTATGAGAAAAACCAGCCTTGCCACAACTAAAAAACCAAATACGAAGGCTTTTCAATAACAGCGTTTCACTTGTTTGTACTTTCGGGTGATAAAAAATTCTTTCCAATTTTTTTCAAGCTATAATTTAGCTGTGAACACTTTTTTCATATAGTATATGAATAATATGTGATTTATATTTAATAAACACAGATAAGTAAAACTCTATGATAATATTATAAAATTATAATATTACAAGTTTATATTATAATAAAATCATGTAGCTCTAAAAAAAAATAACTCTTCTCGAGCCAATACCCGGGATTATGAACTTGAGAGGCACCCAATTTGCACAGAACTTTCGTCTCTTTAGAACATTCCTGTCCTCGGTGCTCATTTCGCCAGTTTCCAGCTTAGCAAATATCTTTTCAAAAGTGCATTTCCCTGAGCCCAAATTCAACAGTATTTTCCCCCAAAAAGCAATGCTTTATTAACACGCGAAATGCTTTATGATCCATTTTTTTGTTAACTAACATAAGTAGCTTCACAAAAATACTATATCTCATTAACTAATAGTTATAATCCAACTAATAGAAATTATACAGATGGCAGTAGTAGTATTATCTATGTATCATCCACAGTAAATCTTGGGCGGGCCCTCTATTATTATAATAAAATTATCTTACATTCTATTTTATTTATTATTTATTTTCCTTATTTAATAAAGAATTTTTTTTTATTTCTCGTTTTTTTTTACGCTGAAGGGCTTGTCGCAGTTGATCCTCTGGCGATCCCTTGTTAATCCCGGTTGGAATGGACTCTAAAATAATTCAAAAATATTTGATATTAACAGTTTTTATTAATAAGTTCCGTTAAATTAGTAATTAAATAGTTCCGTTCTTACCAATAAGGCCTTTTAAGCGAATCTTTGCCCAAAACCCCATCAATATAGTACTCGTACTACATCGCCTATTCGTCAGTTAATATACAAGTGCGTTCCGAAGTAAAAAAATGTTTTTATCGACAATATCAATTTATTTTATTCAAAATAGGATATTTCTGCTTCGATACAGCATTTTGCACAGTCCGATATGGCCACCAGTAAGCCGGTGCAGGCCTTTTGAATGGCCCTTATGTCAGTATATCGCTTTACTTTCATGGCCAAATGCATTTTTACGAAAAAGAAGAAGTCACACGGTGCCATATCAGGTGAATACGAGTTCTGGTAATGGGTAAAATGTGATTTTTGGTCAAATAATCGTCCTTCGAATGTTGGATTCTGAGTAATTTTTGGTCGTCAGTAAATTTGTGCGGAACAAACCGTGTACGCACCTTTCGTAAGCCCAAATATTCGGTCGAAATGTGATAAATCGATGTTTTGGAGATGTCCAATTCCATTTTCATGAATTTCAATGATTATTTCGGCTGATTTTTGATGAATTTACGCACAGTTTCGATGGAATTTCCACATGTTAATCGTGATTTATGTCCTCACGACCACTTTGAAAACGTTGAAACCACTCGTGCACTCTGCTACGGGTTAGGTAATCATCAATTGAAACGTTTCGGTAAACGTTTTACTAATTTTAAAACAAAATTTAATATTGTCTCTTTGTTCAAAACTCATTGCATCGAGAACACAAACATACTGACACTTAAAACGCAATAACTTCCAATCTATGAATGAATGACAATCGATAAAGATAGCAGATTCAAACGCACCAGTCGACATATAGATGGCCCCAAAAGGGGGCGCTAGATTTAAAAAGTTCCTGTTTACTTTAGACCTCACCTTATTAAACTTCCTTGCTTTTAATAGGGAATTTATGAATTTTCGCCGAGGAGTCGTTGATGAGAGTTATATTATTACATTCCTTCGTTAATTGCACCAAATAAAACACTTTATCTTCTTGAAGGTTACACCAATAATGATCTTTATTTTTAAATTAATTTAACATGAAGGTAAGTAAGTAAAAGAAATTTGATGAGTCAAGAAAAATACAGTAAAAATTAAAACAATAATAATTGTATAAAAGTTGGTAAACAGGAAGTAAGTATTAATTGGTACACAATTGTTGCAATGTTTTGTTCTGCTGACTTTAATATTTTAAAATTAAAGGGAAAAATTATTATTAGTAATTTATGAATATGAATACGATTTAGTTTGTAAGAAAATAATGTTTTATATTGCTGACTTAAACTATTTAAAATTCAAATGAAAATTTTATTAAGTGTGTCAATAAAAAATAATAAAGTACAATAAGAAAATAAATTTAATGATTTGTTGTTGTTGTTTTATTGGTAAAAACTAAATGATTTATTGTTGTTTTTTTGTTGGTATCTTCTGGAAATAAGGTAAATGATTTGTTGGTGTTGTTTTATTGGTGTCTTCTGGGTTTTGGTGGGGGTTGATGTGACGATATAACTTGCGCTCTCTTAGAAGCTGCTGTATTAGCACTTTCTGCTGTGCTACTTCTTCTAGCAGAACTTGGTACTGTACCGAAATTTGACTCATTTTTCTTTATAGCAGTTCTAGTAATAAAAAAAAAAATAAAGTAAAACACGAGTATACTCGTTAATAGCTTACCTTCAAAGAAAGCCTTAAAATCTTCTTTATCTTTGCATTTACATACCTTCTCGGTAGATACCTCTCTGTAGTAATTCTTTTTAAAATTTTTGGGCTCGGACCATCCAAATTGCCTTCTCTAAATTATTATTTTTTATTTCCTTATTGAACTTTATTTATATTTAACAAAAATATTTTCGCATCTAGTAAAAATTTAGCATTGGTATTAAAATACAATTGCTAAAGCCTTACTTTTAAAATCTGACAAAGAAAATTTTGTAATATCAGCTCCAAAATCTTCTAAATCTATAACATATATCCCAAGGAACTAGAAACAAACGGCATCTCATAGAAACTGTGTGTTTTGACATATGTATTTTCTACCTATCGGTGAATCATCGGTTATTTCATAAATTACTACTGGTAAATTGCTTTTCATACAACAAAAATTATCTGATTGGGAGCTAGTGAGGACAGATCCCTTGAAAAAGCATTTATTACCTTTAACATAAGTGTCGGAATGGCCAGGCGATTAAAAAGGGACACTCATAAATCTTTGATGTAGTTGCTCTAGTCGGGTCCCCTACACAAGTGCAGAAGACCGTGAACGTTATAAGGAACACTGTTTTCACCAAACAAAATGGGGAAGTTTTCTACAAAGTCATTGAGCATGAATTGGGCAGTGTCTAAGTTTGAATCTCGTTGCTTTGGCCAACAAATACTCCCATAGGAGCAGTGCAATAGAATTAAGATGTAATAAATATCTTCATGTACCTCACCATTCAGAACTATGACGCCAGTATATAGTAAAAACTGCCTAAATTCTATTGCTTTCCAATGCAACAAATCTTCCAGTGGTCTTGGTTTTCGAACAAACTCTTTTGGAATGTGGTAGCTAATAGAAACTAATTTTTATAAATGTTTTTTTTTTCTTTATTTAGATGGGAAAGTTTATTGTTAAATCTATGAGATGCATAAAATTCAAAGGAAGCTGGCTGACCATTGAAATTTTCCGGCCTACCTGTGTAAATTTAGTTCACCATATCGAGGAATGAGACGGAGTTCCACTATTATAAGCTCGTGCGGTTGCATTGCAAGCTATAGCCCTAACATCCGTTTTAATTGTATTTTTTTTTTTTTATTGAAAGACATGCTCCTCACAGCTTTTGGGTTTTGACTTGCCAACAAAAACACCAACGGGAAAACTGGCCTTCCCTGAATATTATTTATAAGAATTAGAATTTTAAAATTGGCCGTAACTGAATTCTTGAACTTTGAAAAAGCGGTAAACCGTCTATTAATATTAATGATCAAGGTGTCGTCTAACTGAACTAATTTGCCTATATTATTTAATTGCCATTCTAACCCGACATGCAAATATTCGCCACCAGCAATAGTTGAATTATTTGGCTTGGACGGACAATCGAACTTATAAAGGGAACTCATTCCTGCACAATGACATTTCTACTTCGAAGAATTTTTATCAAGTAAATTGCACATGCGCGTGAAACTCTTTGTTTTAATTCTTCATTAAAATTTAAACTCACTACACAATCTTCTTCAAAAGAATTTAAATTTTCCTATAATTCCATTTCCTGTATTTGTTGTTTTTTGAAATTATGTGTGTTGAAATAAAATGAAAGTTGAATTTATCATTTCCTTTTTTTTCAATGTAATGTTACTTGATAAATGTGGCGGGAGCACGCCACGAATATCTGACCGTGGGAAAAACATACATACATAGCACTTCCAAACTTGGCAAACCAAATTGTGTCCTGTTGATCGTCACCTCAAATGCAATTTTCACTGGAAGCGGAATACGTTTGAACTGAAATGGCAAATCATTGGAACTCAAAGGAATTCGTAGAATCAAGCATTCTGTCAACTTGTATTCGATAGGTGCGTCACAATCAATCGAATTCCATTACACAGTTTCGGTGCCTGAAGATTGCGAAACATAATAATGACAGATCCAACTTTGAAACGCAAATGATGCGGTGGCATTCTAAGCCTCTACAAATAACTTAGAAATTCCACTGGATAATACACGGCGTGGTCTTTATTGTCAAGACGGTCGATCGATTTGTATGAGTGTAAGTCTCCCGGAATTTGACTTTGAATCTTCCAGTTTAAGTCAACAACATCGGTAGCTACGATAATTTGGCCAATGTCCGGATAAACATTCGTGATGAGTTCATCAAACCACCGGAGGTACCAATCGGATTTGACCCATTTCCAATTTGTAACGAGGACGATGTAAAATGTCTTTGGGAATGTTATTTTTGTTCGCTGGCTTACTTCTCCAAAACGTGCACACAAACAAAACTTCACAATGACTCAAATGAAGTTGAACCTCGAACATTAATCGAAGGTAGCAACCATCGTCATTTTACGAGTGGATTGTATAAATTCGTCCTAAGGAATTAGTTGAGAACACACCTGGATGTCAATCTACTGGTTTGCCTTCCTTTCTGCGTAACTATTTCTTCGACGATGCATTCAATGTATGCCAAGATATTTCCAAATAGAGCAACGTCCTCGCAAACAGATCAATGGCGAAAGTTGAGAAAAAATTCGTAAATATTATTTTTGTTGCTAGCGGTGTTTTCATTGGCTGTACTGTATTCTCTGAGTTGAAATATACTCTTTCGTCATTCTCCAAATTAACTGCGAGACGCACAACGGTCGGAAAACGTTCATGAATTGCAAAATTAAATATCCCACAAAGCGTTTTATTGCAGTTCACGTATCGACCATTTGATACTTGCTGATATCCTCTCGTTCAAGACCAGTAACCGCCATATTGCTTTCTTTAGTGACTACTTACAAACGTATTTTATCGATTACACCAAACTGCAATACTCAACATTAGTATGAGTTTTGAACGTGAATTAGTGGTGAATATAGTACGATCCATGAGTTGTCAACTTCGATATTCATTCTTCTAAATTAAATTCTGCCATTGTGGTCTGGTGAGCTACGCCGATAGAGTGGATATCCATCATTTCCAGTTTGTGGATAGTGTTTCGTAAATTTATTGTCAGCCATACAAACCGAAAACTAATTGTAATGTTCGAAAGGTCCATGAATCATATTGGTTTTCACCACTTCGAATAATACTGGATTTTTCTCTACATCAGGAATTTCCGCAGAAATTATTTCATCAATTTGATCTGGTGTAACCACCATTCAAAGAAGAATGTGAAATAGTATGTATGTAAAGTTTTCAGTGAATAATTTAATAATTTTTCTTTTGAATAGCCGGAATAAAAAAGCAAGCGATCGAAATTGAACGATTCAAATAATTCACAAATCAAAATATTGAAAAAAACAAAAATTAAAAAAAAATGTGTATGGAAAAGGGTTACTTTTTGGAACTAACCAATTTTCCGACTTTTCCTCATGAAAAGATAAGTATTTTATTTTTAAACCTTCCCCGGTCCACAACGAATAACCTATGAAAATTTCATCAAGATTGGTGCAGCCGTTCTCTTAGCGTTACTAACAAAGAACCATTCATTCGTTTGTATGGGAAAAAGAAAAGGGCTGTTTTTAGGGGTTTCCCGGAAATTATTCGAAATTTTGTTGCCGTAAAAAGCATCCTTGAACCTCAACGGCCACATTAAAAAAAGTTTGGTGGCAGTTGGCAGTTTGGCGATTCATTTTTATTTATATATGTAGATAGTATGTATGTAGATAGATTGTTTGCCGCACAAAAATTACAAACTTTCCTTTTAAACTAATTAATGTGAATTGATGCGTGGGCACGCGTCAAATTAAAAAAAAAGTTTTTGCCACAAAAGTGACAAAATATAATTTGAACTAACAACAAGCATGCTAGAAGATCATTGAAAGCTGTGCGGCAGTGTGACGTACTGTGTGTAACAAGTTGCTATGCGCAAGATGCTGTCGCGCAGAGTGGTGGGGTCGTCCTTCTGCAGTTTTTCAGCGACTTGAGACAAAGGCGTGAGCTATTGTTGGTGTGATTAATTTCGTACATCTAAGCTGAGGTATGGGACATTTAATTAAGAAATACATTATATCTTTACACTGTAGAATTTGCTGACATGATGTCGGCTAACATTAGGTTAGTGAGGTGCTCGGTTTGCGTTTTGAGACTCTTGCAACCTATTGCTACAGAGTATAATAGTTTTGTTCACCTAACGGTTGTACGTGTCACCTAAAATTAAGTGAGATAGATGTATGGTTATATTATATATATATATATAAATTATCATGGTGTCGAGAAAAGTTGAAATCCGGGCGACTGTCTGTCTGTCTTTCCGTCCATCCCCGCAAGCTGTAACTAGAATAAAAATTGAGATATCTTGATGAAACTTGGTATATGTTGTTCAGTACAAAAAAAAAATTACAGTTCGTAGATGGGTGTAAACGGACCACTGCCACGCCCACAAAATGACATTAATCGAAAACCTATAAAGTGTCTAAATTTGGTACCTGACATTCTTCATATATTCCTATGTCACAGTGTGAAAATGGTCGAAATCGGGCATACTTTCCATATAACACAATTTTAAATTCGATTTGATTCTTTTACTTGCCAATACACGAATAAAGAAGTAATTAATATAACGGATACAATTTTGCACTAATAATTCCTATAAAGTATACCCGCTTATGACCAAAAGCTGTCCAGCCCAGTTTCTACAGTTGACTTTTGACCGAAATTATCGCTCAATGTGTGAGATATACAATTGAAATTTAGAGAGAATCATGTCCTAACAATAGTTATTCTACTTATCAAAAATATCAGGTCAATACTTCTCTGAGCAATTTTAGAGAATCTGCTATCCTTATCGTTTGTCCAGTGAGAATTTCATGACATTTCATCGATTGGAATTGAAGTTTTGAAGTTCATCACCGGAAATTCCATCAAAACTGTCTATGAATTCATCAAAAAGCAGCCGAAATCATCATTGAAATTCATGGAAATGGAACTGAACATCTCCAAAACATCGATTTATGGCATTTTGACCGAACATTTTGGCTTACGAAAGATGTGTGCACTTGCACCATGCGACTTCATCCTTTTCGGAAAAATGCATTTGCTCATGAAAGGAAAGCGTTACGCAGACATAGAGGCCATTCAAAAGGCTTCCGGTCCCATAATTGGGAAGGTGCCGCTGCCCAGCTGGTTGATGTCCTCGTAAAAGTAAAAGCTGACATCACCGGCGTCCAAGAAATGCGATGGACGGGACAAGGACAGAGACGAGTAGCATTTACTACAGTGGCCATATAAAAGAGCGCAAGTTTGGTGTGGGATTCGTTTTGGGAGAGAGACTTCGTCGCCGTCCGTTGAGCAGCACCAAAAGCTCCGTCAGAATCGGGAAGGACCTCTCCGAGCCGTTCGATACAAAACGAGGTTTCAGACAAGGCGATTCCTTATCGTGCGACTTTTTCAACCATTTTCTGGAGAAAATAGTTCGAGGTGCAGAACTAAATAGAGAAGGTACCATCTTCTATAAGAGTGTACAGCTGCTGGCGTATGCCGATGATATTGATATCAGATCTCCATCTTTCTCCAGACTGGACAAGGAAGCAACACAAATGGGTCTGGCAGTGAACGAGGGCAAGACAAAATATCTCCTGTCATCAAGCAAATAGTCGTCACTCGCGACTTGGCACTCACGTCACTGTTGACAGTCATAGCTTTGAAGTTGTAGATAATGTCGTCTATCTTGGACCACCACCACCAACAATGTCAGCCTAGAAATCCAACGCAGGATAACTCTTTTCAACAGGTGCTACTTCGGAGTGAGTAGGCAATTGAGAAGCAAAGTCGACGTTGCGAGTTTTCGAGAGAAAAGTTCTGCGAAAGATTTATGGTCCTTTGCGCGTTGGCCACGGCGAATATCGCATTCGATGGAACGATGAGCTGTACGAAATATACGACGACATTGACAAAATTCAGCGAATTAAAAGACAGCGGATACGCTGGCTAGGTCATATTATCTGGATGGACGAAAACACTCCAACTCTGAAAGTATTCGACGCAGYAYCCGCCGGGGGAAGYAGAGGAAGAGGAAGACCTCCAATCCGTTGGAAGGACCAAGTGGAGAAGGACCTGGAATCACTTGGAATATCTAATTGGCGTATCGAAAATAAGAAACGACTGGCGCGCGGTTGTTAACTCGGCTATAATCGCGTAAGCGGTGACTACGCCAATCAAGAAGAAGAAGAAGAAGAAGACATAAGAATATGAGGAAAAGCCAAGTACCAAATTTTGTCAAAATCTATCAGTCGGGTCCCGAAATACATATAAGTACATATGTGGATCTCACCAAAAAGTGGGCGATGCTACGCCCATCGTCCAATTTTACAGTAGCTGCCATAAAATTTTCACATACCATCCCGGCGGCAAATATTTGAGTCTTTAACGCATTTAGTTATTGATTTATCGAGCTTTTAGTAGTTTTTAACAGTACCGTTATATGGGGAGTGAACAGAATTTTCAACCGATTTCGTCCATTTATCGTCACTTGAAATACAAAATAACGTAACATCACTTTTCGTAAGTTTACAGGAAATAAAAAGAAGAAAACCACTTGAGATGTTTAAACAAATTTTTCCAATTTGAATTAACATGAAACTATAAGTATATTTTAGATAAAAAAATAAAGCAAATTAAAAAATTGTATACAAAATAACCTAAGATCAATCTAAATTTGTATAAAAATTAAAAATTAATATTTTTTTATTGTTTAATATAAATGAAACAGTTGCAAGTTTTTCATATTTCATTTTATTTTTGTTATTAATATGTACATAAGTACTAAAAAAACTAAAATATTTCAAGTCAAAATAAGGACAATGTTTAAAAATTATTTATTAAACAATTAACTATTCAAAAGGTATATTATCATAAAAGTAATGACAGTCTGCTGGAATCAAAGCCTTAAGGTCCTGCAGGTGTTGCCATTTCTTCTTGGTTATCGTTAACCTTTGCGGGTGCAAAAGATTAGGCTGCTGAATTTCAAAATTTCTGGCAGTCCTTTGTGGAAGAAGCTGATACTCGTCCTTAAAACAGGTTTTGTAATATTATATATGGATCCGGTTGTATCATATGCCAAAGCACGAATCATATTTACTGTGGGATCTCGAACTTCATTACCTGAGATAAAAAATAAATAATGAAATAAAATAATTTACTTATTTTAAAAATCTATAAGTATTTTAAATCAGTTAATTATATTTATAAATAAAAATAGAATAGAAAGCTCGGCGTAAAACTTGTAACAGTTTGGTGGATGTATGTACGTATGTAAATAGATGAATAATTGTTTACCGGGTCGATGAATACCGCTTTGGAAGATTTTCATAATCCAGGAAATAACTGTGTTGTATGTGATTAGTTGTTCATGGATATGAATTTTTTCGTGCGTCTTTCATAAGTTCATCTAGTTGAGAGAGCAAATTAATTTGTTTATTATTCATTTGTATTAATGAGTGAGTAGAGTCACATTCCATTTGTGTATGCCCTACGACTAAATACTTACGATGGTAATGTGGTTTACTACACAAAACGATATTAAGGCATTGGATAATACTACATTCCGATTTTGATAAAACAACCATCAGAATATATAATAAAGTGATGGATGTTTGGCGTATTAAGTATTTCTTTCTTTTGTGCTTTATTATAATTGTTGCGAAAGTCGAACCAACAAGACTGCCTTCAGTTTCATCCCAGACAAAGTTGTCATATTTATGAGTAATAACGTTATACGAGCATAAAGTAAAATTATGAACTTGAAGTTTTATGCATTTGCTTTTGACTGCGGAATAAGCTTTACCGCTTGCATATTCATATATAATAAAGAGCATAAGCCCTCCTTACTACCTTCAAAGTCATTATTTTTTTCTTCTCTCATTTCCCTCACACCTTTCCTGTGGACATCATATTATGTCCCGAGAATAAACTTCATAGACATTTGCATACAATTTAAATTCTGACTGAAAATACAATTTATTTGTATACTGACGCCGCTAATGGGATTCTTGTTTCGGAATGTCTTCCAACCATTTAATTAAATAATTCAATCTATCTTGATGGGTTTTTTCCCGTAGAACATGAAACTACAAATATATTTTAGATAAAAATTAAAGAAAATTGAAAATTAGGTGTCTTACGTTATTTGGAATTTTCATTTCTGAAACAAAATAACGTATGATCAATCTAAATTTGTATAAAAATTTCAAATTTGAAT
>NW_017535308.1:82970-99577 GCF_001853355.1 Bactrocera latifrons
TTTTATTTTTATTATGTACATAGATACTAAATAAATGAAATTATTTCAAGCCAAAAAATTAAGATAATATTTAATTATTATTTATTAAAAAATTAGGTATCCAAAAGATATATTATCATAAAAGTATTGACAGTCTGCTGGAATAAAAGCTTTTAGGTCCTGCGGATATTGCCAATTCTTGTTTGTTGTCGTTAAACTTTAAGGCTGCTGAATTTCTAAAAACAACGCGAATCTAAACACTTACTCACCTTGACTTCATGCCGGATCACTTGCTAATCCAAGTTTCAAAATTGTACACCAAAGTACAAACAGCGAGTGTGGAAGATGCGGTTAAAAGCGACATCGTGAAAATAGTTTGGAGTGTTCTGCCAGAAATATGAAATGCAGGAAATACGATAGAGTTGAATATTTTTATCAGAAATTTCGCACAAGGTTACGGAAGTCCAACTACAAAGTAGATGCACCGTATAGGAAACGCTGGCGGCTAAGAGATACAAACCATAACGTATTTAATTACAGATGCTAGTCCGATGGCCCTGGGTGCCGTACTAGTGCAATTTGATAAGCCAAATACTTCGCGGATCATTTCATTTGCCAGTAACAATCTCTCACCGGTGGAAAAGAGATATTCACAAACCGAAAAGGTTCCACCTTGGCTGTGGACAAATTTTGTTATTATTTGACAGCGCCATCTTGGCTGTGGACAAATTTTATTATTATTTGACAGCGCTACACTTTGATTTAATAACCGATTACAAGCCACTGGAAACCATATTTATGTAAGCCAACTTTACGACTCCCGTCGAGTATCGAAACGTGGTTGTGAAGGTTACAATCATTTCGTTATGTGATATATAAACCAAGGAAAAAAAATATTGCGGATTCACTATCAAGGCTTTCCCAAGGAAGCAACGCTAATCCATTTGACTAGAAGGGAGAGTAGCATAATTTTCGAGTCGTGTCCACTTTGATACCGAAATCACTCTCCATATCACATGTTACCGATCTCTTAGACGAAGAGATACAAGACGCAATGACGTGTCTAAGACCGGACTCGTGGAAAGCGAACCTGTCAAGCCCATATTATCCATTTCGTTTAGATCTTTCTATAGTTGCTAATATCCTTTTACGGGAAACTAAAATAGTAATCCCACGAAAGTTGCGGAAAATAATTCTGTGCCCCGCAGATGAGGGAAATCCAGGAATAAGTGCAACGAAACGGAGGCTACGCTCTAAAGTTTGGTGGCTTTGTGTGGACAATGATACTACAAAATTCGTCAAGACTTGTTAAGATTGCTTCATAGTGTCAATGCCTCCAAAAACAGCTCCCTTTCCCGAATGGACCCTAAAATGCTTAGCAATAGATATTTTGGGTTTTTTACCTAATGGGGATGATATATTGGTACTGATTGATTAATAATCCAGATGCATGGAGTTCAAAGTGATCAAATCGATAACAGTCGAAAGCATTATTAATTAAATGGAAAAGATATTTTCAAGATTGGGATTTCCAGAGACACTAATGTCTGACAATAAAAGGCAATTCATAAGTATTGAGTTTAAAAGTTTTCGCAATAACAATCGAAGGCATTCGGCTAATACTACGCCCCCATACTGGCCAAATCGAGATACAATACTCTTAAAGAATTTATTATTTCCACATATAAGGTAGTAAAGCGAGAAGAAAATGTTGCGCAGATTTCCGCTGTCGGCTAAACATACACCAGGAGCGTTGGTCATTTGAAAAAGATTGAGTCCTGCAAGGCCAGTTTTAGTTGACGCCGAGTCTATCTCGCGAACTACCTCGACATCTGAGGATCTACAGAAGCCAAGCGACAACTTCAAACTACATCTGGAGGAAAAGGAAGGAATGTCTGTACCTGTAGGAGAGAGTGACAATAATTCTCTCATACTCATATTTCAACAACTACGAATATTTGTACGCAACGTGAATAAAATCACGGCATTTCAGATTACAAGCATATCTGACGATTACCGTGTCGGAAGGGGAGTTCGATAGTTGTTACTATTATTAAATAGTGTACCTGTGTTGTTATTTTTTTCTTTCTTTTTTTTAAGTAATAAAAGAATTAAATTATTCTTTCATGATTTGAAATATAGTTTGATATTTATGAATTGTACTAACTTTTAACATGAAGAGATAAAAAGTACCCGAGTTCTAAGCTACCTCTCCACCAAATCTCAGCCAAATCAGTTCAACTGTTCTTGAGTTGTAAATAGTAAAACTAACACGACTTTATACATATATATAGGTATTGCAACGTACCATTCCTTATTCCAGTACCTATGTTGCGATTTTATCCATTTCCGCCACAAGAACATACTTTTATCAGAAAAGCTCTGGATTTCATTAAAATAACTCTGATATTGAATGAATATACGATATAAAGTCAATCTAAGAGATATATTTGCCCGATTTTTCATGCAAAGGTACTTTATTACGAGTACAATGAAAATATTCTCTTTGAATTTTAATAATATATTTCACAGCTCGACCGATATTTTCCGAAAAAATTTCGATCATAGGCGCTGAGGTCCAGAGTTTCAGAGAGATATTTGAGAGTTTGAAAGTTATGGAGCGCTTTAGACAATTTTTGAACATGAGTTGATATACCTTTAAGATACTTTTTAAGTTTTGATTTAACGGGTACTCCAAGTAGCTCTATTTCAATAATCCTTTTTTGGCAGATCACGCATCAGTCATGGCAAGATGTCATGTTACTTTTGTTTAGTATTGTTTGGCATCTCATTATCGAAAGACTTACGTCTAAACTACTTTTATAAATCATTCAACTTTAGTACGAAAATTCACTTTCTGTAAAGAATGCGTTTTACGCGCTTCGCTCAACTTTGGTCAACTTAACCGGCCACGTCCAGCACGCAGTGAAGAAAATATAGCTGCCTTAGCTAAGAGTATACACGAAGACCGTGGAGAGTCGATTTCACGTCGCTCGGCTGGCATATGGAACGACTTGACTTATTTTACGTCGAGATCGTATTTGTTGTGCAAGGACTGAAGCCGTTCGACCTGCCCAAGCGACATCGCTCACTCTATGAGCTCTTGAAAAGTTCCAAGCAGATCCGACCTTTTCGATCCAAGAGCAACCGGAAGATATTAAAGAACTGTCATTTCATCCAGAAAAAAACAAAGTTTGGCGTGATTTGTGCGATGGGGGAATCTTCGGTCCATATTTGATTCAAAAATGATGCCACCGGGAACATAACCGTCAATTGCGACCTTTATCGCGCCATTGAATAGATTTATTGAGAGAACACTTCGGTGAGCAGATAATTTCACATTTTCGGCCGGTCGATTGGCCGCCAAGATCGTGCGTTATACTTTTTCCTGGGGGGATATTTAAAGTCTAAAAACATCGATTCGTTCCTTGAAGCAAAACAATACGTATGTTATTCGCCCGTTAGCAGTCGAACTGCTCCCAACGAGTCATCGAAAATTAGATGGATCATCTGACACGTCTTCATCATTTGAAAGAGATGAATGCCAAGGAATAATGATAATAAACAATTCCAATTAAATTTGATGTCTGCGTTTTTTTTCTTTAAAAAGTAGGGAACCTCGAAGTGGATCACTCTTTATATACTATGATGTGGAAGAATCACATTCCATGTAAAGTCTTCATATAGCGTGATTGCGCCCATTTCTCAATGTGATATAAAAATGTCAGGGTAGTAACTGCAATTCACCGATTATCACACCGTGAACAAGATTTATCCTGAGCAAGTTAAGCATTAATGAATTAAAAAATATATAACTCCATATCTATCTCTATTAGGTTTGGATGTTGCAAATTACCACTTGGCGAACAAAATTATTATACTGTGCGCCAATATGTAGCGAAGGTATAAAAGTACAGAATTATTTCGAATTAACGAACAGATTAATTGTGAGGCCAATTCGTTATATGGAAGTTTTCGTTAATTCGAATGCTCACAGAGGTATGTTTTTCAATAAAAATGAGTGAAATATTTAAAAATTGTAGTTTAATAAATAGTTGTGTTAAAGAAGAAAAAGAACTAATGCGCTTAAAACAAATATATGAGAATATTTCATTTTTGAATCATAAAAACGAAACAATACAAAAGGAAACGGCTAATTTTGACATTATGGATCGAATTACTTTGGAGAAATCGTTATTTTTGGGCAATCAACACAACCTTATATAATTCAATTAGAATTACTAATGAAAAAAAATAGATTTACTTATATATTTTGATATCAATTCATGAATAAACTAAATATTCATATTTCCAACAAATGCATGGCATTTGTTTGCAAAACTACATATCGTCACCTGAAATGCAAAATGATGTAACATGACTTTTCTTAGGTTTACAGGAGAAGCAAAAACCGTATAAAAAGAAAATCACTTGAGGTGTTGAAAAAAAATTTTCAAATCTGAATTAACTTGAAACCATAAGTATATTTACATAAAAAACAAAGAAGAAATAAAGCAAATTAAAAAATTAGGTGTTGATTCATTATTTGTATAAAAATGAAAAATTTGAATACTAATATTTCCTTTTAATTTTAAATGGAAACAGTTGCAAGTCTTTCATATTTCATATTATTTTTATTATTAATGTGTAAATCAATACTAAAAGAATTAAATTATTTCAAGCCAAAAAATTAAGATATAATTATCACCGAACTCTGGCGGCTGCTTCTCTACCCATATACCGGTGAGGGAGTTGTGGGTGGTATAAAGCCGTTGACGGAGGGAGGAGGAAGGTTGGTGGAGAGCTCTACTGTCAGGAGCTCTCTCTCAACTCAAGTTTCAGACTTCCTGACTATAGCAGCTCTTCCAGGCTGAGTTTGCAACCAGCCAGCAGTGCAGTCTCTTTAAGAGAACTGACCACCCACTCAGATAGCAGAGTGGCAATACTAGCCTAGAACTCCTTAGCAGTGCGTTCAGGGCTGGTAAAAGAGTGTCTAACCTCGCTATCAATAGCATTGAATGAGATAAGACTGGTATGGCTAATAAGCTAGCAAAAATAGGCACCCTAGAACCGCTATCGGTAGAATGGGAGTGGAACGGTGCTTCCTTAGCCTCTTGTGTTCCACTACTGAATAGCTGGGTCTTGCGGAAGTTTGGTCAGCGCTGGCCCACCATTGGTACATGCGCTGTCGCACAAGTCTTTTGTTCCAAGATCGATCACAAGATATCTTTGCTTCAGTAAGACTAGTCTCTACCTAGTTTTGGGGCTTTTAACAGGCCATTGGCCAAAAAAAAAAAACCCCAAAGCAATAAAAACAAACATAAACAATAAATCAAGGCTAACTTCGTGATAAAAAAAAAACTCTGTTATTTTTACATAAGTGATCATACGTTATTTTGTTTAACGAAATCAAGCACTTGATGATACGTTTTTTTTTTTTTTAATTTTCAGTATAAATTGGGTATTTCTGAGCGCAGAAGCTTAAAATTTGTGACACATACTTGTGCCCAAAAAATAAGGTGACATTTGAATTTAAACTAAAATTAAAAAAATTTAATATGACGTGGTGAATCGTAATCGATAAGAAACTCAATTTTGAATTTTTTGATGATACGTTATTTTGCATTTTAGGTAATCAATTGTCTTAACTGCATATTGACGATACATGCTCTACAACTGGAATGGAAAAATTGGTGGATGGAATTCAAGATCGAAAAGTGAGATTGTGGTGGTAGAAAAGTGTGAGTGTATTGCAACGTTCGAATTATTCTTAGTTTTCCTACAAAATTATGTTGAACCTACAAGTGCGATAAATCTAATAACCAATATCAGAATTCTGAAATTTAACTACATAGCACATAAATTTGTTCAAAATCTACATTTTTCTGCGCAAATTTATATTTTAATTTCAAAAATCATAAGTTTTCGAAAGAAATTTCGAGAAAAACGAGTTTTCAGTTTCGAATAAATTTACGTCTAGTTAATTTCTTGATAAACACTCTATCACTTTTTTTGTTAGATGTACATTGATTTCGATTCAATCAAATTTTTGATATATCTCTGTAAATAAATAAAATTTTATAAATATCCGATATTTATAGTTATATGTAAATAAAAATCATGAGATTTTGAGGAAAATTTTCTGTGGCATGTATTTGTTATATCCAATCGTAAAATATTTGATATTTTAATAATGAAAAAATTCATGAATTTCGAGAATTCTTCACATAAAATTTTAACCTTACATTGCGAAAATCCCATTTTCTATTTTGTTAATTGTGTTGCCGTTTAAATTGGTTGGCACATTCGACATCTTTCTTTTGCAATATGTAGGATGCTACTTTTAACCTGAAATAAGAGTTGATATACGAATTACTTCTTCGACTATTTATGGGCATATAGAAATGTACGTACCTTTTAAATATTGTTTTCAAGTAATCAAGGGTGTTTCAAAGTAACAACAACAAATAGTAACATCATCATTCATTCATACAAAACTTTCAGCATTATTTACTACTTACCGGTATCTATGTACTTATACCCAAAAATTTATAATACAAAATCGCGTCTAGGGTATTTTTTTCCAATTTAATCATTTTAACCATTACACACCCAAATTTAAAGATTTCAAGTGCCATGAACAAAACACATTATTATTATTTTGTTTTTGTTTTTTCACTACACTTATGTTTACGAATTTGATTTTGAAATCTTTATTAGATGTTGTAACGGCAGTTTTATCCATAAAATAATAAAATGTTAAAAGTTTAACTATGTGCTTAGAAACTAATGAAAATGTATACATAGACGAATATGTATTATGCAATTTTTTTGTTTTAATTGTTTGTTTTTGTTGTATTTTCCCCTTTTTGGATGTTGGCTTTCACTTTACTTCGTGTTGTAGTTTAAATAAATTTCTTATTTTGTTTGTATTTAATTAGCTTTTGCATTATCCGGTTTTCAGTTATTAAATTCTTTTATCATTTTCAGATGTATAAAGAATTAAAATATGTATACTTTATTATGTACAATTCGCTTAGGACTGCTCATCCACCAGCAGCATAATTTGTTGAGTTGTTGTCTGAGCAGGATTCCTTGTACATTCCACTTGATGAGCGTTCCAATCTTTTCGTTGACAGAATTCAGAGCAATATGGAGTCTTTCGACAAAGCGAGCACTCGGCTAAAGCTTCTCTGTTGCAATTAGCACACTAAATTATAAAATTTACGTTTAGTTAGTATATTATTCAAAAACATATTTTGATATATAATATTGTAAATTAATAGAATAAGAAATGAAGAAAAATTAGAAAATTTTTTTACTACAATTTAGAAAATTATATCAAAAATTATTCTACAAATATGTTTCGAGTTTTCGGCAGATGTGGAGAAAAACGTCTTTTTATTAAAAAAAAAAACAAAGAACCTTTAATTTCATATGTGATTCTGACAACTACTTTTTCATTTTTCAATAACTGATTGTGAAAAGTAAACTTTCATAGTGTGACTTCCACAATGGAGTAAAAAAAATTGTTCAAAATTATTTGCGTTCGATATCGCTCTACCTACATAACGATTTTTATACCGTACTTTCACATAATTGGTGTACAAGCAATTTTTCGAAGTAGAAATCTTCTTTAATGTTTACCCATTTTTTTTTTTTTTTATTGAGAGCATATCAATATTTCTCAGCACTTTAGATTTTGACATTGTAATTCTTGAAATAGGTCATAACAGATTATATAAGGTCCTGTTTACAAATATATAGGCAGGATCAGAGTATGTAAGTTGACATATTTTCTAACGTATATCTACTTTGTATCTATTTATGTCGGAATAGTTGATTACATACATTAGAGAAACTAACAAATCCAACACATTTTAGTTTAACTTGTTTTGTTGTTAGTTGTGTTTTGGATTAAACGTATATGTACATCACTAAATCAAATTTAAATTGATTTAATAGTATGCTCGGTATAAAAACAATTACCTTCTTTGCCGATATTATTTCGTTTCCATGCAGTGAACCAGAAATATTTGGATCTTCAAGGTTTCGCATGGCGGCCACTGCTGCATCCCGCTCCTTTTGAAGAATTTCAATCTTTCGATCATATGAATTCTTTAAATCGGTCAGAATACGTTTGAAATCATTTGTGGCCTTCACCATTGTGCAATAGACATTCTCCAGATTTTTCATTGCTTGACTATTATCCAACAAAGCAATGGAACTAGTGTCATTTATATTGACTACGTATGTCTCACGATCATAGGGATTAATTTGAGTTTGATCAACCAGTTCGGTCGATGTATCAAGGCTGTCATTTAATGTAGGCCAGGGTTCGTCTTTTGATGTGATATTATCTTCAGCAGTTAAGAAGATATTTTCATCAACCACAGTTGCAGTCGGTGGCGGTTCGACGTTATTATTACTGTTATTCGGGTTGTTATTGCGCTTTCGCTTCGGTACTGCATCAACATCAAGATCGGTTTGGTTTCGCTTCCGACGTTTATAAGGAGTAAATAAACGAACAGGACCAGATGCTACAAAAATATATATAATATTAGTATATGTGAACTAGGTATGTACATATGCTTACAGGGAAAGATATTCAATGTATAATTTTATATATTACAATCAAACGACAAAGAATTGGTGATCGCTTAGTAATAAAAAAACATCACTACTTTTAAAGTGTTTTAATTGTTTACTCCTGTTGTACATTGGTAAAATGTACAAAGTATATATAAACCATCTTTGATTCTATGGCGGTGTTGGTCTTTTAATTAGAAACGACTTTGCAGTATATAATTTTCTTAATTCATTTTTTAAAAATAATTTTGCCACATTAAAACTATTACTTGAATTATTACTTGGATTAACGATGCAACACATTTTATTTGAATTTTACATAAAAAAAAACAACATTTATTATACATATTTTTAAGGAAATGAGTTAAACACAAAAAACACCAAATTACAAAATGAACAATATGGATTAAATTTTAAATATTTTGTTGGAAATCCCTTTTTTTTATCCATTGCCCAATCTTTGCGGCAAACTTTGAATTAAATATTGGCATGTTTGCTCAGATTCCCTGTTCCAACTTTGTTGAAACATTTGAAACAAATGTATTTATTCCGCCGTCTTTGTCCATAAAATCTCATTTCACAATTACCCATAAGTCTTCAATTGGATTGGCATCATCACCCACATCTTGTGAAAGCCTCCGTATCATCCGAGTTGACATTTCTTTATTAATTTGATGTCCAACTTCAACTTTTATTTCATGTGGGCACGGTTGTCTTTGCTTTTTTGTGTGCAAGCGAACATTTGTGCGATAGCCGACATTGACAACTTTTCCTTTTGATAGCTCCTCACAAAAATTTTTGGACTACATTACTTTTTTTCCCATTCTTAGTATTAATGTAATGGGGTATAACTATAGTCATGCTTCTGGGTAAGCAGTTACAGTCGTAGGGCTATAACCAATTCTTAACCCGTGGAGTCACGGCTAAAAGGGGGATACTTTAGCGGAGCAACTCCGACACATTCGGTTTACTGAATTCCTATTGCAGCGTCTGTTCACCAGAGGTGCAGCTGCGAGTGGGCATAAAACAAGCGGCTCAAATCTAAGGAAATCCTAGAATATAAAGAAAAACCTCAGCGTTCAAATTACGTAGCCAGCCAAGAAACACAAACCGGCGCATAATTTTAATTTTTTAATAACCAATCAGCAAATAGGCACGTGCTGATTTAACAGCGCCGTTCATATTATGAATAACGGTAAACACAATTTACAGTGCGAGTCTTATAAAAAATATGCAGCGATTTGATTTCTTTTATCATATCGTTTCTAATTATAAGTCCACCACTGTGTATGCTATATAAGTTACATATTTTTTATTTATTATGGCCATACACATAAATGAAAATGGATGGATCACTTTACAAATATGTTTATTTTAGTTTCGAAACAAAGTTTGTAATATTTTAAAACTAAATACAAATTAACATACATTTTTTGATTGCTGGAGTTATATATATACAATTATTATAATAAAATGTTTTGGATTTATTAACTTGCTTTAAATAAAGAATTATAGAAGTATAAGGAACGTTTTCTCAATGTCTGGTCAGCAGCCATCCGTCAGCTAAGTTCTTTCCCGAAAGAAGGTGTCTTGTTTACATTAGCCAGAACTTAACTGACAGATGGCTTAATGATTTAAATTTATTTTTTATAATTGTTTACTCACCAGCTTCATCATCGCAACAAACGGTACAGCTGCAGTTTGTAGCGTGTGGTGTCAAAATTCCATCATCTATTAAGGATTGCAGAGATTTTCCACCATATTTAATGGATCTCTTCCAATCTTTACTCGACCCACGTCCACAAACATTTTCAAATTCGCTGGGCGTATACCATTTATCCTTATATTTGACACAACGTCCACGACCTCCAGATCCCAACTTACTACGGTACAAATCAGCGCTGGTAGTCTTGCAACGAATTGGAAAAACCTCCATATGGGTTGTTTCAGCCCAATTCACTCCTGTCCCCGATCCGCAGCCTGAACCAGCACCCTGAGCAGGGTGTTCACTGGTTGCTGTACTATCATGACTGTTATTACTACCAGAACCGTCGTGATTGATTCCCACTCCACCTCCGCCTCCGGTCGTTTGCTGGATGACAATTGTCTTCAAATCTCCCCCCATACTGCCTACGACAGGGCTGCTCGATATATAACCGTTATCGACACAAAGCATTTGCTTAAAATGCGGTAATTGGTCCGGTGTGATCACATTAAATGATGCTCCTGTGATCATAGAGCCTATTGGCAGGGACACCGGTACAGAGACCACACCTCCACTGCCGCCGCTATTTTCATTTGAGGTCACCATTCGCACTTTAGTATCCAGCTTTTAATTTTTCCAATTGTTAAAACGTATAGTTATAAATGCAGAAGCAAACGAGAAAAAAAGAAAAAATTGTGTACACATCAATTGCGCTGTTGAAGACAGAAGGTTGTACGCAAGGGAAAGGGGTGCAAAAGCTGTGAGCGCGGGAAGGGGCTGCGCGCAAACTTGTGCTCAGAACGCCACGCCGCCAGCCCTAACACCAGTTTATTATAATTACCTGGTGACCAGAACTTTCCAAAATCACCTCTTCCTTTACAACATCGCGCGCTTCGTCATTGAGAACACCCAGGTCTTTTACATCTCGTATCCTGCCTAGATGCAGCTCAGCAGAATCGACCTGTTCCATCTTTACACTATACTTTTTTCTCACTTAATTTCACTTTTATTTGGTACTTCGCGCTTCTCACACTATTTTACCCCGTATTTTAATGAATTTACGTTAAGTTTAAGCAGCAAAGTTTTCAATTCGTTAGTTTTGTAAACAATAAATCACATTTTGCTTATAAATAAAATTTTGTGGAAAATATTAACTGAACATGACATTTCTTGATAACAAAAGGTTTGTTTGATTTGTGACCGCTCAAACAAAAATTGACATTTGGAAGGCGACTTCTTTCAAATTCCCTCATTCGTTGATATTGCCATATTTAAAATCAACAAGCTGACGGACATCAAGTATTGATTTTTTATACTAATTTTATAGTACTGTATTTAAAATTTTATAGATTAATTGAAAGAACTAATATAAAAATACATCAAATTATGTTAAAAATTACTCACTACAAACAATTGGAACTTTGACAGTTGAACAAAAAAATTATCTGGGTTACCATACTCATTTTTAAATGACAGCAAATATATTCCATCACCTATTTTTATTGCTTAGTTGTAAAAAAAAAAAAATATTCATGAATTTCAACAATTTTAAATTCTCTCTATCTGAAAGATAATTGAACTGTGATTTTCAAAGCCTTCAAAGCCGTTCACAACATTTCGAATTTATCCTCTAAATTGATCTAATGTGTATGGATGTAAGTACATATTCCGACTTTCGTTGACACTATACATAACCAATATTAGCGCAAATATTAAATGATTATCAGTTTTCTTATATATTACTGTCCGGCAATTATTTCAGTAGTGGCTTCTTGCGCTACAACAACAAATGGGTTTTCGAATTCCAACTACAGAAATGTACCTTTGTGAATGAAGTTTTTGCACATAACTGCAAGATTTTTCGTCCTTTGTCCCGTGTGTCCATTAAGTTGATGGACCAATTCAAAAGAACTAAACTAATATATAAGTACGACACTGTAATAAAGAGTTGCCGCTTTTATTCAACACTTGTATATGGTGTGAAATCTATTATTACACCATTACATTTTCGGTTGTATTTCTGTAGTGTGTATTTTCAACAACTTTTAGGGATTTGCAGATTTTCGTTGTTAAAAAAATGGAGTTGTGTAAAAAGTTATTGGAGCAAGGCTGGTAAATATACTAAACGTTGAAATTCAAAATATTTTGTAAGTGTTTGAAATATAGGTACATAACCGATGAAGGCATTAAAAAAGTTATTGCTGCAGCCTCCAGTGGAGATGGTACGGAAGTCAATGATGTTCGAAAAGTAATTTCTGTCATAATGGATGTAAGGGGCTGTTATCTATATATTAAAGATATGATTATTGAATATAGTAACGTTTTGTGTCTGACAGATGGATTTACGAGAAATCGGTGGTGGCGCTCTTCCAATTAAAAAAGACAATAGTATTCCTGGTCGAATTGTTCTCCAATTGCAAAAGACAAGAAATATATCTGCGCCAAAATCAAACGAAGAATCCAAAACTTCTCCAAGATTTTTACAATTGGAACTGACTGACGGTCAAAGCACAATTCATGCCTTAGAACTAGAAAATATTTCGACATTGAATATGAACTTACCACCGGGAACAAAAATTTATTTTCGTTCCGAACGACTTAATTTAATGCAAAATTTTTTAATCCTACGTTCTTCAGAACTACAGGTTTTAGGTGGTCGTGTTGAGACACTTGTGGAAAAATGGGAACTGGCACGTTCTATGTTAAAATATGCTAGAAGCGGACGTAGAATGAGCGGAGCTAATGGCCCACCACCATGGATTCCGTTTGGAAAAAAACTAGAAAATTCTCTATCAAATGAGCTTAACTTTAAAAGTTTACAAGCTGCAGGATCAGATGGAAAAGAAACAAAAGAGAACGAGGAGTTTAATGCCATGCGTAATGAAGCAATAGCAGAAGCAAGTAAAATGGGATCGAAAAAGGTATATATAATATTACATAATTAAAAAAACTCGAAAAATTAAATGAAAAGAATATTTTCTAAGCAAACGCATATGTATACGCTATGTTGGTACTAAATTTTTTAACACATTTTCTAGATCTTTGGCGGGGGCGGACAACAAATGCTGGATCATAATGTTAAAAAAATACTTGAAAAAGGTTTTAGTGAAGAAGAAGCGAAACAGGTTTTGCGTACTACTAATAATAATTTGGAACGTGCCCTTTATAACTTAAAACGTCGGGGAGAAGTCAAAAGAGCGGAAGAAAATGGGAATGAAAGTGGAAATTTCAGAAATACTCAAGCTGGTACATTTATTTCATCGAAGAGTAATCGAGGAGTCCCTACACGAGAAATGGGACCTGGAAAACGAGGAGGGCCATTAGCAAAAGAAGATGCTAATGTAGTGAAACCAGCCGGAAATGTATCCCTCTTTGATTTTTTGACTGATAAATTACCAGTAGACACTGGATCGAATAGCAATCCAGCCAATTCAACATTTACTACGAATATTTCTGACGAGCCGAAAAAGTCAAATAAATTTGAAAAAAATAAGAAAGAAACACCCAAACCTAGTGGTATTGAAAAGAAAATAACTGAAAGCATTGTTCAGACTAATTCTAACACATTGCATGCAAGGTTTGAAAACACGATGTCTAGCAGTTTTGCCGCTAACCGCTCGACTGGACAAGTAAATGTACGTCAGAGAACTGATCGCGGTAATACCAATACTAGGGGAGGACGTAGTTTTAATGAAAGGATGAAGAATACCCCGACTTTTAATCCTTTTAAAGAACCTGATCGTAATACCGAGAATATTCGTTCTTCTGGTTGCCTCTCAAATCTAAATACAAACCAAGGTCGTAATAACCGGGTATCGTATGAACGAGGAAAAAATGCTAATACTTCAAATGGAGATTTACCAGAAACTGAAATTAGTAATTATGTAAACAAGCGAGGGAACGAAAAACAACAACAGCAGAGAAATCATGGAGGAGCTGAATATATTGGCGGAAACAATGAAAGCAGAAGCCGATTCGCTAATAAGCGTGAAAATAGCAATCAACATCAAAATAATAATACTGATAGTAAAAATAGTAGTACATCTAAAAGTACTGCCAAAGTAAATTCGAACAGCAGTAATACCAGCCAAATAAATAAATTAATTGAAGACACCTCCAAATTGACAATTTCTGATATCGGTCGTAGTCCCGGTAGCACAACTGGGGAAGCTTGCTCTAACTTGCAAATATCTCCGAACACTTCCCAAAATATCGGATCGAGTCAGCAAATTAATCAAATAGAAAGCCCTACGCAAGCTAATGATGGTTATTCTTACGACACAAGTAAAATAATTGGTTTTCAAAACAAAAAAACTAATGAATTTGCTATGACCCTGTTAAAGAGCCAAGGTCTAGTTTCATCAAAGTCAGCTTTATATGCTCAACTGCAACAACAACCTTCGTCATCCCGTTTACAAGCACCGATTCAAATGAATTCGTATCTTTCCTCTACAAGTGACTTTTCGCTACCCACCCCACCGACAGAATCAACTGTAGCACCAATTCCAAGCCATTTTGGAATGGTACAAGGTGATGGCTGGCACTGGAAAATTGGAGATCTCTGTTTTGCTAAATACTGGGATGATGGACGGGTAAGTCTTATAACTATAATCTGGCAACATGTTGCATAGTGTAAAACAGCTTTTGTTAGATTCGCCTGGGTGTATGGTTGTAAGCACTAAATTAAGAAACCGAACTGTAATTTGGTACAGAGGATCGCGATAAAAGGAGACATCTGTTGACTGAAATTTTTTTTTATTTTTTTTTAAGTGGACGTATGGTTTAAGTGGCTAAACGACATGTATTATAGCATATTAAACTCACAGAAATATTGACTGGAAAAGACTTGTATTGTTTTGTGAATAACGTGGGGTGTTTGTGCCATATTGTTCATAGTATATCGATCATATCACACTTTTCCCTTAATAATACATGATTCATGAAAGGTTTTGTATATAACCGAAAAACAACACCTCTTTCGTAAGAAGAAGTGCTTCGTATCGACACAACCTTCTGTAATTATTTAATGTAAATAATTATGTATTATAACAAAATGTAAACAGAAAATTCATGAAAAATTAAATCATGCTGTAATGCATGTATTTTCAGTTAATATTACTATCAGTTTGTAGTATATTAAGAATTATGTGTTGAAGTGTTGGATCCCCAAGGAATGTTTTATAACTTCAGAACCATGAAGTCAAATTTTATGAACTGATGGGGAGAAATAATTTAGAACATCAATCTTTATTCTTGATAATGCAATTGAATTTTCTTTTCCTTTAATCAAATCGATTTCAAATTGAAATTCGTAGAATTTAGATCTGCATCTTTGTAGTTTAACATTTGATTCCTTCGAAGTAAACGCTTGATGATCCCTAGCTATTTGGAAATATCCTTCAAGTAAGTAATGGTGGAAGGTTTTAGTAGCCAACTATGACAAGTCTTTCATTTTCGATGTCACTGGGTTCATTTAGTGATCTGTACATAAAGGATATAAGACGTATATTTTGATAAAGTATGGCCCAGGTGAAAAAATTACTAGCGTCTGTAATCAAAACAAATTTTTTTAAGAAATTATGAAGTTGTAAAATTGGTTCACTTATCAAGTCTTCAAGCTTCTCGTAAGTCTCTTCATAATCATGTTTTTTACTTCTATTTTTGCTCATTTCCTTAAGCAATTTCTCATTGGTTTAGCTATTTTAGCGTAATTTCGAATAAAATACGATAACGTTTAATCTAAATACTATGACGTCGACTTGGAGAGGATTTGGTTTGATTCTATCGAGAGTAACAATATGACTAGATAGATAGATAGTATTATGAGGTAATGCACCGCGACCTAGGATCTATTGTGCCCTCTCCTATATCACATGTCTTCCCAGAGTTCCAGCAGCCTGAATAGTTAAAGGAGCTTGCCGGGCGCTACTGAGGTGATGTAATTCCTGCTGATGTAAATGGAATCCAGGGCCTTAAGCCTTTTTCCACAGATTGCTGTGCAATCCAGGATTAGGTGTGCTGGTGCTTCCTGTTGCAGGTCGCAAAACCGGCAGTTACGGGGCATCTCAACAGGATAAAATCTATGTCTTACTAACTGTATTGCCGTGCCTGTTGCCTGTGGAGACTCCATATTGCTTATTGCTTACAATATATGGAATACTGATTAGTTTGCCATATATTGTAAGCAATAAGCTGTCACTTCAGCAGTTTGACCGAGCAGTTTTCACTTCTATGAGGGGCAACATATCCCATTTGCACATATGCCGACGGCATTTTCATTTCGGTAATATGAAATTTAGAAGAGCGAGTATTAAGACGGTTGTGTTATATTATA
>NW_017535308.1:102412-126703 GCF_001853355.1 Bactrocera latifrons
TGGAGAAGGACCTGGCTTCACTTGGAATATCTAATTGGCGCCACGTAGCGAAAAGAGAAACGACTGGCGCGCTGTTGTTAACTCGGCTATAATCGCGTAAGCGGTGACTACGCCAATCAAGAAGAAGAAGAATAGCAATAGATTTGACAGTTAGTATGAGAGGAGACTATGCCCATGTTGGTGAAGGTCTTCCAGTGCCCTGTGTAGGTCGCGACGAGGAGACGGAATTTTTTACGGGGAGGTGATTTATATATAATAAAAATAGTTCCTTGAACCTGGAGAGATTGTAAACTCTTGGAAGCAGCTTGGCGTGGCGCATACTTGCTGCCTACTGCCAGTGCCGTTCTCTCCATTCTCTCCTCCGTGCGGAGCAGCTCCTTAAGAGTGTGGGATCCTACCGCTATGTATGATTCCATCATCTGCTACGCTGCCGCAGCGCGGGCCAGTTCGTCGGCCTTCTTATTTCCTTCTATTCCCTTGTGTCCTGGCTCCCAAATTAGGCGTACCCGGTTGCACAAGGACAGGCAGTTTAGCCTTTCCATGCATTCCTCGACTAAAAGCGACTTGGTCTCATATGATGAGATCGCTTTTAGTGCCGCTTGACTATCACTGAGAATAGCTATGCGCTGGTTGCGATTGTTGCGGCTGAGGTTGACTTCAACGCACTAACATATGGAAAAAACTTCAGCCTGGAAGATATTTGGTAAGCATCCCATTGATATGGACAGCTTAGTACGCGGTTCCGCAATACCAGCCCCAATACCACGGTATGGTACTGTCTTCCAGCAGCCTTTCCAGCGTGGAATCGCTCCGCTCTGTCTTGCTGGCTAGAGTAACTTTGAAATTCTCTTTGAGGTTTATTTTCTTCGTGGTGCCGTTCTTTGGGAGGAGGGCTAGCCATCTTTCTAGAGGACATTATCCTCCCCTTCCCCAGTCTTCTGCTGCCATTAGCAGCATGGTGTGTTTTGCTGCTCGTTTTATCACCTGATGCAACGGTATGAGCTCCAGTATGACTTCCAGTGCTACCATGGGGCATGTGCGCATTGAACCCGAAGCACAGACACAGGCAAGTCTTTGCAGCTTTGACAGTCTCCGAAGCACCGAAGAAAGCGCTGCTTTGGTGGCCCAGGCAACCGCTCCGTAGGTGACAATAGGCCTTAGTATCATGGTATACAGCCATCTAATGATACTTGGCTTGCATCCCCATGATCTGCCGGCCAGGCGTCTGCATATCATAAGTGCTCTAGTTGCTTTGGACAGCGTTAAGTCTAAATGCTTACTCCACCGTAATGTTGAGTCTAAAGTGAGGCCAAGGAATTTGATCTCATTCGACATTTCCACCTCTGTGCCTCCGATTGTTAGTGACCTCAGCCCCGGAAGAGATCTCCGCTTAGTGAATGGGATCTCGGTAGTTTTTGCTGGGTTGATATTTAGCCCTACCGTGTTGCACCATCCTTTCGCCAGGTTTAAGCCCCTTTGAGCAATATCACAGAAAGTGTTCTCAAATTTTCCTCTCGCCATTATGACAATGTCGTCCGCGTACTCGAATTCCACTGCTGGTGTGCAACTCGAGGAGTTCATCTACCACCAGGCTCCATAGCAGAGAATAGGGATAGAACTTCACCCTGTGGGCAGCCCCTTGTGCTGCCAAGGCGAATCTTGCTTTCTCCCACCGGTGTATCCGCTACCCTAGTTCGTAGAAGGACTTCTATCCATCTGCATATCGGAGTGGTTACGCTGGTGTGAAACGCATTATCAAAGCATCCTCAATGTCTAGGAAGGCGAAGATCGCAACCTCGCCATTATCCAGCGAATCCTGCAGCTCAGACGTGAGTTGGTACAAAGCAGTCTTTGTGGATCTACCCGCGTGTTGTCTGGCATGTAGGGGTGCGATCTTCAGCGCTTCCGATCTGATGTGGTTATCTATAACTTTCTCCATCCCCTTCAGCATGAGGGATGTGAGACTTATAGACCGGAATGATTTGGCTAGCGAATAGTCTCTCCTCCTTACTTTGGGGATGAAGATTGCTTTTGCAATTTGCCATGGCTCAGGGATATACGACAACGCCAGGCTGTCTTCATCAGCTCTAACAGGTGTGGCAGGAGAATATCCATACCTTGCTGCAAAAGGGCCGGGAAGACGCCGTCCACTTGACAGAGTCTGCAGTGAACAAATTCCTTGCAATCTGCCAGTCTGAGCGATCCGGCCTGCGTATGACCGATGCTGAAGTTAGGTCAGCTTGATCCGTCTCCGGGAAGTGCGCTTGTAGGAGTGACTATGAAAATTAGCTTCCTTTTTCAGGAATTCTCATTTGTCTAATTGTCATTTTAAATTTGCTTCAGACAATTTTTTAAAAAGGTGTAATTAATTTAAGTGTTCAGCGTGAGATGTGGAAAACACAATTATGAAAACTAAATACACAAAACAATGTTTATGGAGCAATGGTCAAACAAAATTACTCATGCATCGTTGGATTGTGGAAATACGTTTCTAAGAGCAAATGACATACATTGTGAAAACAGTACTCGGAAATTGAAATTAAATTGCCCGGGTAAATGATATTCCAAAAAAATGGATTTTGCTAAGTTGGTAAAACTGTCCTTAAATACTGTGCCAAATATGAGCGCGATCTGTCAACCAGTTTGTTTACAGCAGTCAATGAATAAAAATATCGAACAAAGAATTTGTCTCAAATTTCGTATGAAGAGGCGTTGTAAATGTTGGAAAATCTTACGGTGATTCTGTTTTTATCAAAAACACAAGCCTACGGATGGTACCAAGCCTCGTTCTGAACGACATTCGGCCTCCTTAACTGATAAAACTATTAAATGAGTGTAGGAAAGATACTTAAAAATGGTCAAACAAGTGTTAGAGAGTTGCCAAGAGAGCAGGACATCTCTCGAGAGTCCTTTCGAATGATTTTGGTGGATATTTTGGGTATAAAACGCGTTCTTGCTCGACTCGTTCCGATAAGGCTGGGTTTTTTTTTCAGAAAGAGTACCGTAACAGGTCTCTTTACTTCCGATGAGTCATGGATTTATGAGTTTACATGCAAACGAGGTAACAATCATCAGCATGGAGGGAAAAACCAACTGAAAACAAAAACAAACCACGCCAAAGCCGCTTAAAATCAAGTTGATGACCATTGTAATTTTTTCGATATTCGTGGTTTGGTGTATCACGAATTTGTTCCGGTGGGACAGACAGTCAATAAAGCGTTCTATATATCCGTACTCGAAAGAGTTACGCGTTTGAGTGAGAGCATACGTCAAAAACGGCCGGAATTGCAGAAGAACGATTCATGGATTTATGAATAATAGTGCACCATCGCATCTAACCACGATTGTGACCGAATTTAAAGCGAAAAACGAAATGAATAATATCGATAAACCACGAATTTTTTTTGTACTTTTAATTTCTTTATTTTTTTTTTTTTTCTTTAAATTTCTGCTCCGTGGAACCTTCACGGGTTTCGAGTACTGGCAAAATCGTTGGGATAAGTGTGTTATATTATTAAATATTTTGCGTTTTGTTTACAATTTCTAGTACTTTTTGGTCACAAAGTACGAATGTATTCGTAATGACTGTTTTTGGTATAGAATGCAGTTTTGGGTATCGACTGTGCGTCCATTTGTTGAAAGCCTTTGTTGTAAAATACCGACATTTTCCATGTTTAACATTATTTCGCCCATGCTTGGTATGCGATATGTTAAGTATGGTTATTTCGTTAAGTTTTCTGCAATCAATTAGTACTCTACACTTTATTTCACCCGAATCATCCGTTTTCTTTTGGTATTATTCAAGTAGAGCTATTATAATGTGAATTCTTCTTGGTCCTTCCAACTAAGTGAAGGTCTTCCTCTTCATTTGCTTTGGTCTTTGTACTGCGTGGAATCCAGTTTGTTGATCGAAGGTCCAATTAGTTTGTTGATGGTGGGCTTTAATCTTTCACACTGTATGCTGGATAGAACCTTATATGCGGTAGTTTGCGCAGATTGTGGGGTCACCCTTTTTGTGGATTGGGTAGAGTACACCCGCCGCTTTGATGTTCTTCAGACAGGTAATTGCAATTCGAACTTCTTTAATTTGTCATCGATTTCGGTATCGGGTTCACCATCGGCTCGTGTTCTGCTTTCACTGGCATTCAACAGGCTGGCGAAGTGTTCCCTCCATAATTTAGTATCTTCTGGGCACTAGTCACCAGAGCACCTCTGGGGTTCTACGAGGGTATGTTTCGGTATTGAAACCTTCCGTTAATCGCAGGATCTTTTCGTAGAATTTTCGAGCAATTCTCCTGTCGGCCAGCATATCAATCTCTGCGATTCTCGCATTTCGGCCTCTGTTTTTGTTTACGAACCCGTCTCGCTTCCCTCTTCAACTCTCGGTATCTATTCCCTCCCACACATGTTGTGGTCGATTGTAACATACCGAGGTAGGCAGTCTGTTTTCTCTCCACTGCGACACGTCACT
Organism: Bactrocera latifrons; assembly: GCF_001853355.1. Taxonomy (NCBI): domain Eukaryota; kingdom Metazoa; phylum Arthropoda; class Insecta; order Diptera; family Tephritidae; genus Bactrocera; species Bactrocera latifrons. Next base: position 106,884 of record NW_017535308.1, read on the forward strand.
CCTCATCATACCAGCGTTTTTTTTTTTTTTTTTGGCTTTTCCAAAACCCAATGGTTTCGGTTGCAGCTGTACGTAAGGAGCGTATCTTGGCTGCAACAAGACGGTGGTCCGAGTCAATGTTAAAAATCTATCTGGGTCGAAATTGAAACAATTACAGTTAAATCTTTGCTTTAGGAAGCACAGTCATAAACACCAAAATAGTTCGTGACCTAAACTAAAAATCACCATGGGTGATCCCGATCACCGATCCAAATAGCGTTAGACGTGTCAAAAGCACACAACGCCTCTAGACGACATTTCAAAATCTATGCTATTTCCAAAGCTGAAGGAGTAGCCTACATATTATTCAAGCGCCCAGCAGTCATCAGTATTGTGACAAGGTGAAAGCTCTAAATTAAAAAGATTTGAGCATTAGTGTTCTGCTGGATGGTGTCTTAACACCACTACTGTATCTTAAAGTTTTAATAGCATCCACAAAGTGAGGTTTATATGCAACTAATTTAAGGGCACATCAATATCCTCTTCAATTCATTACCGGGATTTTTTTTCCACAAGCTCAATAGGTAAGTTAAGTAATATTGGGAATAATACTTTCTTAAACAAACTACCATATACATATGTTCAATTACAACTGATACTAAGCACCACCGACACAGAGTTGAAAATCGTAATAAAATAGTTGGAGTTTGAAAACACATCCACTGAATTTTTTTGAAGATTTCATTAAAATTTGTTTTAATTTCCAATAGTTCAACCAAAATGTAAATGAATACATAATAACCATAATAGGGCTCATTACTACATACGACTACAACAATATTAATAAAACCGTCGTCAACTATTTAGAAAATATGAATCTTTATATATACATTTTTCGTTAATATTTATAAAAACGAAGCACTATTATTAAATTTATATTTTGCAGTATTATGAAGCAGAAGTAACCGCGGTGTCCGAGAAAACATGTGTAGTATTTTACCTTGGATATGGAAACCACGAAGAAGTTTTAAAGTCTGATTGTCTGCCAATAACTGATGGCAATCATTGCCCTGTGAATAATTATAACAGTTCTTTGCCTTATCAGCAATCACTTCCAGGAAAATCCAATGCAATAGCTCCAACTCATTCATCTCAACAAATCCAACAGGGTGCGTATCAACGCGGTGGAGCGGGCACACAACGTTTTCGAGGTGAGAGGCAAATGTATGTGCCACCACACAAACGGGAAAATTGACATGTATTAAAATGTGAACAATAAATGTGTTACAATTATTGAATTGACCACTGTTAAAGAAATATTCACATTATATAAAAACTACAGATTAATTATGCCCATAGAAGACGGGCGAGTTATATTTCTTCAAAGCCTTTCAAAAAACAAAAAATAAGAAAAATAATGTTACCAAAATCATGTATACATCAGAATTATTAAATTATGTAAAAATTGTTCAAATATATTAATTACAACTCGTTCAATATGATTTCAATTTGACTATTATAAACTTTGAATCTAAATAATAAAAAAAAATATGTGAATTCCGTAAAATAAAACTCGATCCAATTGATTTATAAATACTACATGATAACTATTAACCTAGATGGCATAAAATACAAAACAAATAAAGTGAAATGGTAGACGTCAAGGAAAATATTGTTTTTTTTTTTAGATGTTGTTGTTATAGCGGTTAACTAATCACCGCTTGTTTGGTAAGATTCAAGTATGGTTTTATTGAAGTCATCTAACGATAGGACCAGGCAGAGTGCTATTTCAACGAGGTCCTGGAGTGTTAAATGAGTGGGATTCATTGAGCATGCAAAGTGGATAGAGTCATTCGGGGGCTCATTGCACTCGGCACAAATCTTTGGTACGTCTGACTCAACCTTCTTCAGAATATACAGAGCGAAGTTGCACAACGGTCACTCTAGATTCTCAGGACAACTGTAACTCTTCGTCTGCTTTGGGTGGTGGTTTGACTTCAAATACGCTATTCACTGATAGGGAGTCGGTGAAGGTGTTGATGGATACACCGCGAATGGAGATCAGTACGTGTCTGAAGTTTATTGTGTCCGTATTCCGGGCGGCATATTGTCCGATGTCGTTGATCTAGGAATGACGTTTTGATGCTCCTAAGGGCGGCCCCGCTTTTTCGTCTGTGTTTCACACTATCCAGGCGTTTAGGGGGCAATGATGTGAATTGGGCTTATTGCAGGTTCAAAGCGGAGAAGCAAACACAGTCCGGCTGGTAATGGTATCGAAGGGGACCGTTCAGCCAAGAGGAAAAGAAATTGCTGAAAGAAGGAGCAAGAGGAAAATTACACCAGACATCAAGACAGCGTTTTCTTAAACATCAAAAGATCATTAGACAATAGCTTCTGCTCTCTTGTCAACACAACAACAAAGATATATAATTAAATTGAAGCAAGAGAGTGTGTATATCCCCTGTATTCAACGTTACCAAGTTTTGTTTTGCCTATTTTAGGCCAGTTTAATCATCGTGAATAGCTCAAAAAGCTAGTTACTTCCTACGACCCTTTCCTTTACCATCTTCTACCTTACAATAACATCCTTTACCATGTCAGTCTCGTCACCTGAACCTGTATGTATTTCTCCATCAACACCTTCCATTAGCGTTGTACCTCTTCCGATCCCATCTCCAACACCTTCAACCAAATAGCCGACGTAGAAAGATCACTGCAAGGCGAAGGTAACAGATTGCACAAACACATCGTAACATTTCCAGCTGTTCACCAACACTGTTAAATTTTCTGCAATTTTTAATTGAATATGAGAAACATTTTATAAGTAATAAATAGAGAGATAAACTATAGAAACTCAAGCTTATCGAAATATTAATATCTTAAAGCGGTAAAGGCGATACACAATTTTTCAAGAAGATAATTAATAACAGAAGCTGTGAAATGCGCAATTTTTATTGTTAATTTTGCCGGTTAGGAATAATTATTTTCAATTTATCTAGAGATAAAAATCAAGGCGATTTTTTTAACTAAAACTTTCTTTATTGCATATTAACAAGCCGAGAAAGCCTCGTAAATGTGTACATTGATAATTTCTTCGGAGATTTCACCGTTGCCTTCGAATACTAGAAGATATCTTGTAAGATAAACAAGTTTTCTATACAAGTAATTGATTTTGATCGGTCACCGGTTCGCGATTAATTTGTTATCTGTTCTATAAATTGTAATTTTGTTTGGAACGCATCGTTTACTAAATACTTATATTTCTGCTGTCTCGCACAACAAAACTTTTACAGGACCTTATGGTGGATAATGAAGTCTCAGAGGATTCCTCTTCATTAGAGAAGGGTGTGGTAAAGAACATCAAAATTCTGCTAACAGAACATCCCTCGAATATACGAGTAATTCAAGTTTTTTATAATAGCGTTATTATACGCATTGCCACGAAGTTTGTAACACCCAGAAGGAAGCGTCGGAGACCCTATAAAGTATATACATATATAAATGATCGGTATGTTGAGCTGAGTCGATTTAGCCATGTCCGTCTGTTTGTCTGCCTGCATATTAAGAAAAAATTTGCAAACGTCATTTGCTCTTCAAGAAGCTGCACATTTGTGGGACCGGCGATATCGGACCACAAGAACATATAGCTGCCATACAAACTGAAGGATCGGAATCAAGGGCTTGTATGAAAAACTTTCACATTTCACAATGTATTTCCATTGAGATGTTTTGGTGATACGTTGCGCAGGCATATCTCTTCTTTTTAGGCGTGTTTAATCGCAGGAATGCACCAAAGCATTAGCCAATGGGTTTGGGTGATCTTGGAGTTTAGGATAATTAAGACCAAATAAACAATTTTCGAGTATTTTAAATACCATTAGCTCTATTTATCAATTAACTAACATTTTCAGAAGTATTTTTCATTTTATAGGCGGTAAGTAAGTAAGTAAGTAGAATTAGAAAGATTGTTTTTTGTAAAGCTGTTTAACTTCGTGAAAATTACTGACCCTATTAAAAGAGCTCTGCTTCAATGGTTGAAAGAAGGGCTCTTATATCGAAAAGTTGCAAATTTAGCTGAATTTTTGGAAATATCAGTACCAAAACAACGATCTAGTCGACGATTCGTTTTCAATAACCACGATAGACGAACTATCAACCATCTGTTGACCTCTATAGCAGTAAAATTTGGTACTGGGATTCAAGAAGAACTAAAGAGGATTACGTGACTGTACATCGCGAGTTAAAAAAAAACAAAGGTTTAAAGCCAGGCTCAAAATTAATTACACTTTTTCTTACTTAACGTCATTAAGAACTACTTCTAAATTTTGATAAAGCGAACAAAAACTGGTCCCCAGAACAGTGAGCAAACGTATTTTGGACAGACGAAAGCCAGATTAATTTTTACAGGTCCGTCGGAATTCATTACGTTGGGAAGGAGTCAACAAAAACTATGACCAGCCGCGATCTCAGTCCAACACCTGAATTTTTTGAAACTTTAGAATGGCCCCCTCAAAGTCCCGATTTTGATTGATCCTATCGAGAACCTGTAGTTTGTCTTAAAAAAGGGCACAGAATTATGCCAGTTCACCGAGAACAAAGGCGGAATTATTTACTAGATATACGAAGTATGGATCTACATCAATAAAAAATAATGTTAAGATGTAGTCAAGAGTCTTCCCAGGTGGATTGAAGCGGTGATGGCGGCGAAAGTAGGCTTTATTAAATATTAAAGCGGTAAAAATTACATTGCATCAAAATTGAGCAACTGCCATTCAAAATAATTTATATTTTTTTATTATAAAAACGGAATGATTTGATGTTTTATATTGAAGATGGACTGAAGAACGGGTAATGAAAATTCCGATCAATTAGCAAAAGACGCACACACTCATCATACTTTTTTAATAAACAACTACACCGAAAATGATATTAAAAGGTGCCTCGCAAACTTTATTAAAAAACAACGTGACTCAAATTATGAAAACGAAATTAATGCTCATTGTAAAACTATGCATCAGTTATCTCAACAACATGGCAGCAAATCGAATTTTAAGACTTAGCACCAGCAACTTGTTTTGATGAGACTTAAACTTGGTCATACAAAACTATATACAATTTTTATATATTTTTTTTTCGTATAAGAATGTGAGAATGCCGCTAATATTTGCCGATTTTAAAGCGTTTATTAATGAGAGACTATCGGTGCATAATATTAGGTTACAGCATTTGGGTTTTAATTTTGCAGCTTCTTCAATTGCTGTAATTTCCGAGGTAAATATAGCCATGTAGCTAGGCAAAAGTCCATTTTTTATTAGCTTTTTTGATAATGTTGTAATAGTAAAAGTGTTTTCAACTTTCTTTGAACCATAACAGTACCAAATTAGCCAGTTCTTTCGCTTCCATTTTTGCACTTCTTCAGCATGTAGTTGCCTTAAAGCAAGTGGGTTCGTGCTATTTTTGGTAAAACCACTGGGAGGACTGAATACTTTGTAAACTTTCGAAAAATCTATATCCATCTTCTTAGCCATTTTGAAGATTTCCGTGATTGTAGACTTAATTTTTAGGTATCTTTTCGAGTGAGCTAAAGCTTTATAGTCTGTGTCCAGGATGTTATCTGAGTTTTGTGTGCAGTTATACATATACATATTTTATTCTCAGTTAATTTAAAAATGCAATCTTCAATAGTAGGGAGCTTCAGTTCATAGAGTATGTTTGCAATTGGAGTTGTTTGAAACGCGAGGCTAATAATGCGCGCTGCCATGTGGTAATATTTTTTGATCTTCTTCAGACAGCGTTTGGATGTTTTGCCATATATAATAAGACCATAGTAGATTTTCCCCAATATCAAGGCTTACATAATATTTAATAGAAACTTTGTATTTGCACCACTTTTCATGCTGCATATGATTTTGAGTAGATTCATTCGTTTTAAAAGGTCTGACATAGGTCTTCAATTTGGTATTTCCAAGTTAGTTTTTAATCGAAGGTTATTCCTAGGATTTTAAGATTACGCACACTTTCTATTGTATGATTTTGAAATATTTAATCTGAGAGATTACAGTTCCGCTTCTTGCGTATATGTATGTAGGTGCTTACACTTTTCAAAATTAACAGATGCCCCCGATGTTAATGACCAATTTGTAAATAAAGTAGAAAACTTTTCCAAATCATTAATGTAATTGTTTACATCATTAACCTTCAAAACAAAATAAAGGTCTCTGCGTATAAATAGTGGGATATGTTTTTAACGTTTCCCATTAAGTATTTATTTTTTCAAAAGATTCTATTTGATAAAAAAAAAGTCTATTGTATAGTTGTAGATTTTTGGACCAACTTTCCACTGATCAAGTTGACTGCGTATAGAGTGGATACATATACGATCAGAGGCTTTTGTAAAATCAACACTTATAACAGAGCAGTGATTTCGAGTTGATAAATTACTAGCTAGAGAGTGATCTAGGTAATTATCGCCTCTACCGTGCCTGACTTGGGTTTAAAAGCAGTTTTCTACTTATCAGATTGTTTTGAAATAAAAAAAATTGTATACGTTTTGATATTATTTTTTCCAACAGTTTGCTTAAGCATGATAAAAGCGAGATAGGACGGTAATTTTTGTAGTCATCTTTCTCATTCATATTTTTTGGAATACAATTGACGTTTGATTTTTTCCAAGAATGAGAAACACACCAGTTTTGACGATTAAATTATATAAATTAATTAAAAGACTTTTCAGTACCAGAGGTACATTTTTAATCATTGCATAGGTGATTCTGTCCGGGCCAGAAAAATTCTCTTTAGTATTTTTAAGATTATTTTCCAGTTCAAACAGAGTAATTTCTTTTTCAAGACTACTAGCAAACTTTGAAATTAAGGACACGATTGATGTTGACTTCGTAGATGATTTCGTGTATCTTGGAACCAACGTAAACACCACCAACAAGGTCAGTCTGGAAATCTAACGCAGGATAACTCTTGCCAACAGATGCTACTTCGGACTGAGTAGGCAATTGAGAAGCAAAGTCCTCTCTCGACAAACAAAAACAAATTCTATAAGTCACTCATAATTCCCGTCCTGCTATATGGTGCAGAGGCTTGGACGATGTCAACAACGGATGAGTCGACGTTGCGAGTTCTGCGAAAGATTTTCGCGTTAGCCACGGCGAATATCGCATTCGATGGAACGATGAGCTGTACGAGATATACGACGACATTGACATAGTTCAGCGAATTACAAGCCAGCGGCTACACTGGCTATGTCATGTTGTCCGGAACGAAAACACTTCAGCTCTGAAAGTATTCGACGCTTTACTCGCCGGGGGAAGCAGAGGAAGAGGAAGACCTCCACTCCTTTGGAAGGACCAGGTGGAGAAGGACCTGGCTACGCTTGGAATATCCAATTGACGCCACGTAGCGTAAAGAAGAAACGACTGGCGCGCTGTTGTTAACTCGGCTATAATCGCGCAAGCGCTGTCTACGCGAATTAAGAAGAAGAAGTATTGCATCTTTAATTGATGTTTGGTTTATTGTAGAATATTTAAGGCTTTCCTGCTTTTTAAGATAAGTTGGGCATTTTTTATTTGTTGATTTATGCTGAGAATTACAGTTAATGTATTTAATTTGAGTGCACTTTATTACCTCTGAGTGGTAACGCACATGTGACACAAACAGGAGTGTTGGTACACCTGTTTTTTGTATGATCGATAACGTCATATTTTGCATTGCATGGGTTTAGGAATAAAAGGTTTGATTTGATTAGTTTCGAAACCAACTTTAGGTCTTTATGGAGCTGGTATAAGTCAAATGATAGAATATGCAAAGGAGTATTTACATATCCGTTATTTGTTTTTTTTTTTTTAATTTTAGTAACTTCGATTACACTTAGATCCGTAAGGCCAGTTGTTATTTTAATGCTGGACAAGAAATCACAACTTTCACCGTATTAAGTTTTGTATGATATTCACAAGTAATTTCGCATATATTTTACAGATTTTTTGTTTTTATTAAAATGTCTGCGGTTTTTTTTTTGATGTTGTTAACTACAACAAGAAAAACGTTAACTTCGGCTGCACCGAAGCTAAAAACCCTCCACAGGCGCATTTCTGTTAGTAACTACGTGTTCAGTTTGTAAGGAAGCTATATGCTTTAGTAATCCGTTCTGAATATTTTTTTTGGAGATTACATTGGTGCCTTAGAAAATAATATATACCAAATTTCGTGAATATATCTTGTCAAATGTAAAAGTTTTCCATACAAGCATTTGATTCCGATCATTCAGTTTGTATGGCAGCTCTTTTATTATATTGGTCCGATATCGGCCGCTCAGACAAGTGAGCAGCTTCTTGAAGAGAAAATGACGTCTGCAAAATTTCAAAACGATATCTTGAAAACTGAGGGACTAGTTCTTACAGACAGACAGGCGGACATGGCTAAATCGACTCAGCTCGACATACTGATCATTTATATATATACTTTGTAGGGTCTCCGACGCTTCCTTCTGGGTGTTACAAACTTCGTGACAAACTTATTATATCCTGTTCAAGGTATAACGAGTAAATTTCCATCATGTGTAAATTTTGTTAGTTTTCTATTATTCTCACTAACGATATCTACCGTTTAGCACTTTTGTCTCAAAAATTTCTAACCATCAAAAGTACAAATAGTGAAAAGCCGCTAAATACTAAGAGCATGTACTATTTGTACTTTTGATGGTTAGAAATTTTTGAGAGTCAATGTTTTTATTATTATAGAGTTTTTTTCGTAATTTAGGTTAGAGTAGGAAAAATATTCGGGTTGTTTAAGTTTTTTCATTGAGCTTTTCTTTTTTTTTGGCTGGGGGGAATCCGGTGGTAGCCTCCTCCATGAGGCGGCCCTTCGGAAATAACTGCGAGCGAGCTATCACTATAATGTAACTTGTAAAGACGACGTTTAAAAAAAAAATTTCTTCACAAAATTATAGATTTTCAATTTAATTTTTTTTTACAAAATTATGGATTATGGAGCAAATTTTTTACAAAGTAAATCTATCGTTTTCAATGCTTGCTATATCTGAATATATGTATACAAATGGCTTCAATCCCGGTGGTATATAATGGGCCTCCTATGGCCCAGAGTTGAAACAACCACTTTACCTTCCTACACGACCATTCTTTTAAAATTATTATTTTTTTCAAATTTCTGTCAAATCTAGCGAAACCTTGTTTAATGATGCTATGTTTTTATTTTTACTTTTTACTGACAAAAAAAAAAGTTAATTGAAATTGTAATTTTGTCAATCCTTTTACTACACATAATTCCATAAACTAAAGTGTCAACGACTTTTTGAAGGATTCAGTATATTTCGACAATACCGAAGTTCAAAATTTCAACGAAAAGGTAGTTCATTTGAAAACCGTAAAAGGAGCTTCAATTGCCCAAGATATAAACTCGTATATTGATATAAAAACTAGTTCCAAGAATATTTATATTTAGAAATTTAATAATTAGTTGTAAAAATTGTTTGCTCAAACTACTTGTCCTTGTACATTTAGTGAAGATAACCTCATTTTTCAAATATGAAAAGAAATAAATACACATATTAATGATTCAAAAAAAGATCTTGGATTCTTTAAATAGAAAAATTTTTTGATAACTTACCATCATTAAACATATTTTTAATCGGCTTATTTTGACGCGAATAGTGCAAATTCGTGGAAAAAAAAATTAAAAATACATTTTTTTTTGTAATAAACGGAATCTTTTCCGTACCTGCAGCCTTCGGCCATTGTCAAAATTGCTAGCAATATAAATCTTTAGCAATTTTAAATTGTCTGGCGAGTTGTCCCGTTAGAAAAGGTAGGAAATACTTACCAGAGAACGAGGTGTTGCCAGCATACCGGAATGTCAGATTAGGTAAGCGCAAAGCGAATGATATAAATATTGGCAGCTGAAATGAAGAGAACATTCGTGCCCTTTTTTTTGAGAATATTAGATCAAATTTTCGAGTGGTCGGAAAAAAATAATTCAGCAAAACAACGAATAATTTATTTAATATTGTTGAATGTTCTTGAAATATGCCTTGGTATAATATATGCAATTGAAAAACGTGGAGAAAACTTGTGAAAGTGCGACGCTAGTATAAACGCAAGAGACAAAACGCTTTGAAGCAATTTGTGTATTAGACGGAAGTGCAGTAAATTTAATCAGTAGATGGTGTATTTAATTAAAGGAAATTAAAGTAATTGAAATTAGCTATTTAAAAAAGTCTAACCTACCTCTCCCAGTGAGGAGACTTTAGGTTTATGAATAGTTTAAATATATTGAATCATCGATAACATTATCAACGTGAGATAAGCAAAAATGAATTTATCATTTGCTGGATGTGGATTTTTAGGCATTTATCATGTAGGTGTGGCAGTATGTTTTAAAAAATATGCACCACATCTGTTGTTGGAGAAAATTGGAGGAGCATCGGCAGGAGCACTTTCAGCATGTTGTTTACTTTGCGATTTGCCCTTGGGTAAGTTTTATAAACAATAAATTTTAGTATAGCATCTTAAATTTATCATATTTATATTAATTATTATTATTTTTAAACAATTTGGTAATTTTTCATTTTTCTAAAAGCAATTTTAAAATGTATTTTTATTTTGAACTGTTGTTGTGGAAATAGTAGTAGTAAGCAATCTAACCTTTGCAACGCCGAGTGTGCTAAGTGATTTTTAAATTAATAAATTTAGGTGAAATATTACAAAATAAAATTAAAATTTGAACTCATTTCAATGGTTAGAGTGTATATTTAAATGTACAGAGTAAAAAACGTAAATAAATTTAATTGTAGATAGAGAAATTTTTGAACTTTTAATCGTGAAAATTTTAATAAACATAAGTAATTTTTTTATTATTTTTGGATATTTCTCCTCTGGAGAAGCTCCCCACATACCCCATTTATACGGAAATTCGGGTTTTTTACCTTAACTGGACAACAACCTCGCCTATTCCCCATATAACGTAATTTTAAAATCCACTTGATTCGTTCAGTTTTCAGTACACAAATCAAGAAGCAATTACAATACCGAACATTTAGACTCAGATACCCATCCGTTCCCACGACAGTCGGGTCTACGAAAACCGGAACGGGCCCGGATTTTTATCCGGCCAAGGACTGTCAACGCAGAATTCTGCCGTTACAACAACAACAACAACTCAGATACCCATATTTGACTTTTGATCGAAAATGTCGAATACTTTCCTTAGCCCCCATATACTTAATATTACATAAAGATTTTCGAACATCGGGGTGACTTTGCACCGCATATATCGCCCAATATATGACTTAGCCCAATGAAAATAAGATAACGTTTTTTATTCATAACAGTGTGTCTTTGTGCCTAAAGTAGATAAATTTGAGTGAAAACTTGGCCTTGCCCTTATGTAACTAATATCAGGATCTTCGAACATCCGGATGACTTTACTCAATATGATTGGTTTTACACCTTAAAGTATTTTCCTGGCTTTGATTCTTGTAAGTTGCAAGAGTATAAAATGTTCGGTTGCACCCAAACTTAGCCCTTCCTTACTTATTAATATTATGTTTAAAAAGTGGAAACCAAATGAAATTAGTTTGTCGGTAAGAAAAACAATTATTAGATTGTGAAAAAATGGCGAAAGTTTCAGAAAAATTGGACTAATACTTACAACACCTAACTTACTGGTGAACGCGAAGGTGGCGGGTCAGCTTGAATTTATTGAATTGACAATGAGGAATCTTTAACCTACAACATAACGATTCGAAGCATACTGCTGAATTAGTAAAACTTTTGCTCTTGTACAATTTTCCTAAACATTTTATATTTGACCCCGATCCTATTGGACATGTATGGGATCTTACAAAAAAATCGTCAGCATACAATAACAAGTAAGGAGGCTTTTCGAAGTGTAATGCAGGTGCAATGGCCCCGGATCCAGCTGAGGAAATAGATAAGTTGATGCCAAATCGATTGAGTGAGGTTTTAAAATTGTTATCCAACAAAATATTGGATTTAATTTTCTTTATGGTGTGCCTGGTGAACGCAGACTTTATTATATACATATATATATTTTTTTTTTTCAAACCTCCTCAATCTGGCTAATGGATTAGGTTCCGCAATCAACAGACTTAAATAGTAAACAAAAATGCTTTCAAAGTAGAAAAGGATCGTGTAAGTCTAATTAAAACTAAAAAACAATTTAGAAAAAGTTTGCCTATATGTATGGCACCCGATTTTGCAAAAGAGTTGCTAAAATTAAGTATATTTTTCATTTGTCTAAACTCTGCATGGACATAATTGTTAATAGGGGATATTATAATTTATTGGTTAAAAAATTGGTTGTGATTTTAATCCTATGTTTAAGTCTAATGAAAGCCTAAGATGAGCTAATTCCTTTTGAATAACTTGCTCTTAATACTTGCTTTTTATTGGTTTTTACAAAATCTGAATCCTATTGCTTTGTCCATAACTGTATATGTATGTAGATAAATGCGTGTGAAATTCATGCATTGAAAATATCAATTATAACAATACACGTACATACATATGTACAATCTTATATTAAATGTATACACATAGTACAATAAAGGCAATAATAAATCTAATGTCCCATTATTGTTCTTTGTTCGTTTAATACTTAATTTTCTTTGTGCTTTTTATTATTTTACTGCCAAATACGTTATTTATGCACATTTATATAATATGTATGTTTGTATGAAGATAGGGATTCTAAACTGGGTAGGTATTAAAGTAAAGTTCATTTTTCATTTGTGAGTAATATTAGCTATAATGATTATTAGTATACTCCTAATTATGTTTATTATTGTTTACACGATTTTATTCCATTTCACGCGTTTTAGAATTGCTGGGACTACATTTTATTTGTCAGATTTAATGTTTACAAAATTTGTTCTTATCACAAGTTTAGAGAAATTTCCTTTTTGTCGATACAAGCAAGTTTAGTGGTAAATTGTAAATAGCTCAAAATTAGAGAACGATCAGTCTTTTTAATACTGTTTTTTCTGAAATCAATCTATCGTGTTCAATCAGAGTTAGGTTACACAAGTATAAATAATATTGAAAAAAAATTGCATTAAAGTTAAGTTTAGCTGCGATCCGATCATAACTGTTACCAAAATTTCAGAACGATTTCGTTCATTTTTACTTAAAAGAAAGTATCAAAATGGCAGAACAATTTTAACTATATGCGTTACTGTGTCAGAATGCAATTTCGAAATTTTTGAGGTCAGTAGCAAGTCTTGAGAAAATCTATTAATTTGGAATTGGCGTTTTCATTAAAACACAATTACATAATCATTAAGCAAAGCTTTTCAAAGAGATATGATGGTAACTTTGTCGCTTTGCTATGTTTGATTGATCAATTCAAAAATTTGTCCTGATATAATGTATGTACATTGCTTTATGTCAAAAACGGGAGAACCTTAAAAATAGATCGGAAGGTTTGAATTGACGTCAACAATTGTTTTTATTAAATTTTTTTGTATAATAAATATTATTCAGTTTAAAATGATATGCGTACTTCTATATGAATGCTTATCTTCACATGTACATATAGACTATGAGTATATATATAATAATGTGTAAGCGGGTTGCCGTATGAACATTCACACATTATTCACATTTTCCTATTAATGTAATTTCCTTCTGTGATAAGGACGTTCTATTCTTTTTAATATACTTACGTATGTATTTCTATACATAAGTACATATGTACCTACATATTTCACTCAGTATATGTATGTACTGTGAGCGTCATACAGAAGTAAACACAAATTCTTGCAACGTTGAAGTTGTTATTACAATGCAGTAATAACAAAACAACAAGAAATATTGTAACAAAATGCAAGGCTTATATCATAAAATTAGAGCGAGACAAATTTTCAATAGATGATGTTTACATGTTTACCACATTTACTAATAATAGTGCCTTTCAACTATTTTTTCAATTTCACGTCCGGATTTACTTTTCTTATGCAAATCTAATATAATTTTTCGCTCTTTCAGTGGTTGTTTACTTAACGATTGCAAAATTTGATGTTTTAGGGACTTTACCTCAGAAAAATAATAGCGCTATGCGAAAATATTTTTGAAAACAATCGTTCGCTTGACTAGCAACTGTTTCTAAAGAATTTATAGAGCGTTTCCGAAAAAAGTATTAAAAAGACAATGTGTGCTGTTACTAATAACTTTATGAAGAGAAAACGAGATTACTTTTAGTTTTTGTTTGTTATTTTTACAAATTCTTTAAATATAATCCTTGCATTAATTTGGAAACACTTATTGTTGTTTTGTTATAGATTGCTTTGTAATAAAAACTTAATCTTTGGTAAAATTGGTGATTACTTATTTTTGACGCTCACAGTACAAAGAATGTACATATCGTCACCTGAAAAAAAACTGTCACTGCCACTGTAAATTCTTCCCTTTATTATGAAAAAACAGTTATAACTATTTTTCAACATTCCCGTTTTTTTTTGTTTTTTTAATAAATGAAGCCCAAAATTTCACCTTTTCAACACTATATGGAATGCTCAATGTGATTGGTAGCACTGGAGATACTTATACAACTGCACCGACATCTATTGACCAAATACGAAAAGACTTTTTCGACTACCTAATATGTATAAAATAAATGTGAATACAAAGTTGCTTGGGGGTAAAAACTATTACGTTCGCGGCATCAGCAAATAGATTTGAAATTATCAGTATTATTTTAATTGAATTGAAACCTTATATGATGCGCAAACAATGTGGAGGTTTACGGCTCGTTATGCATATGAATGTATGTATGTATGTATATAGAGTGAGTCATATAATTTTTATTTAATAGTGATACAAATCCATTCACTTGAATAGGTACATACATACATACATACATATGTTGTATGTATGTATATTATTTTTAAATTGCGAGACCAAATCTCTTAATTTAGGCATCGCAGGAGCTCCGTAAAACTTGATTTTAAAGATGCATTGGTAATCTAACCAAAATTTAATATTTGCTAGTATAATTTTACTTATTACTTACATAGAACCCTTTCAGGTTTCAGAAGTTCGAAAAAAATGGTAATTTTACTATATTTGTTTAATATACATATGCATGTATTTGGTACCTCATCTATCAAATCTCAAAAAAAAAATGTTCTTGCCGTGGTCAGCATAACTACACACTACAAAACATTTTTTGTCAAATATTCGCCATGTATTGGCTCGAAGAAATTAGTTGTAATAAAACGCCTTCGTTTAATAACAACTAGTTCCTAGTTACTTCAAAAAAATGCTTGATAGGTGTAACTTCTGAAGAGTCCATATTTTAGAGTTTTACTCGGTACGGTTTAAAGTTTTAAGAAAATATATTGTAACTTTTCCGACCCCATGTTCTGTTACCATTTATTTGGCTGAAGGATGTCTATACGGATAGAAATTGAATAAGCTTTACTTACCAAATATTTTGACCCCCCGAAATTCAATAAGTATTTTTGGCATTTTAAGTTTTTACCGTAACGTTAATTCATGTACTGTCATATCTCACACAAACTACAAAAGAGTCACTCAACTAAACATACATATTTCAAAATCAATTTTTTTACTATATAGCAAGGGTCAAATACTGCTCTACCTATCCAAGAAATTTCGTTAGGGAGTATCAACTATAGAGTAATATTTGTATTTGTCTCGCTATTGCTGAAATAAACCGTAAATTGTGTGCTCTATTTTGTGAAGTGGTCACTATGTCTTTAAAAAAGTGAGTTTAATCATCAGTGTTATTTGAAATATGTTTCTTTTGATGAAATAATTGTCACTTTATCCCTATTCTCCGTTTTCTAATACATAGGGATTATATTAGGAATCACAAAAATATTGGCATATTAAATACATGCGAAAAATACAGTGCGATAAAACAAGTAACGTTTCGTTTTACAAAGTGTTGATTGCGAGTATTGGGAAAAATGTTGTAATAATAGAAAATACAATTTAGTCGAAATTAAACATGTGTAAATTAAAAAAAAATATATAATAATAATAATAAAATAATTTTCCACAAATTGATCACGCACAGGAAAAACTTAAAACAAAATTAATATTTCCTAACATATAGTAAGTATTCATTTTAAACCGAACGCTATTACAACTGCAAAAGAGTCTGTGTGTGAACCGGTACTTTCGATAAAAAACCAATTCAGCATGAACATATGTATGTATGTATGTATTAAAAGGGCTCGTCTTGGGTGTGTGTAAGCACTCAGCAATAAAACAAGAATTTACGCAGCAAACGCAATAATAAACAGTTGGTGCCTACAAACAGATTAATGATTTTACCGAGCATACAAATATCCAGATAAGAAAAAAACCAGTACACACAATATTATGCTCAAAGGCCGAGACAAGGCCACAGAATGAATATAAAAAACTGTACTATATATACAATATGTGTACATTTGTATAATTAAAAACAAAGTGGATATGCCTACATATTTGTGTACCAGATGTATGCGTACATTTGTACATATGCATGTTAACTTTTCTCACAACGCAATAAAAAGGAAAAAAACATGGAAATGACACACCCCTCTTTCAGGTTTGAACTGTTTTCGTAAACAACAGTCTTGCTTGGCTTCGTGCCCCCTTTTCGTTTCTTACAAACGATTGCATGCCCATCGAACAAGCCTGTTTATTATTTTTAAAATCTATTTACGTTCATTGAAATAGCAGTGCAAGAGAAGTGAAAATATAATATATAGCGGATTTTTTGCATATTAATTTTTGTTAGTTGATCGCTTGCACATGGTTTTTGTAAAATGGAATACAGAGAACAGAAAAAAGTGAAAACCCCGTTATATTTAATGTGTTTAGTGCTTTTTTTTTTTAATTTTTGCAAAAATCCACCACTTTTTGGTTGTTCACGGAAATAGCAGTTTTTATTTTTTCTCAACGAAAAGTGCCGATAAAAATTTTAAATTTGTGAATAGTGAGTAAAATTTAGTTTATTATTGTAATTTAAATGACCAAAGAGTATAGCAAAGAAAAAATTTAAATTTTAGTGGGTACAGGACCTCACTGCTCCAAGGATATTGAGCTTAGAGAGGAGAGGAAAACATACAAAGAAATACAAAGTCGTTTAAAATATTCTGCCAAGATGATATACAATGCCCTAAAGTATGAATTGAAGCCCGAAAAACGGGGTGCCCTACGCAAAACTACAAATTTAGAGAACCGACACATAATATGCTTCAACAAAAATAATCCTTTTGCATCCTCTAGGAAAATAAAAGCGGAGCTATTAAGGAACGTTATGCTGCCATATGCCAGGTGGAATATGCCCTTAAAATGGACATTCAAGCAGGATAACGATCCAAAACTCGCCAGAAAATTGGCGTAGCCAAGAAAAAATCGATTTGATGCCATAGGGGATTTCAATGCCCGGATTTCATTCCCATAGAAGACTTAGGAGAAAACTTGGTTTCAAAGCAGCTTTGGCAGTTTGTTCAAGGGGAATGGGCACAGATTCCTCTTAAGCGTTGTCAGGACTTGGTTGAGGTGCGAGGCTGTAATTGCCAATAAAGGATACACAACAAAGTATTAGAGCAATACTGAAATATTATTTAGCATCATCAAGTAAATTAATGAGCTATGTTGATTTTTATTTTATTATTTTTCGTTAACACTGCTATTTCACTGAACAGTACAAATTAGCGCTTAAATTTTTTATTATTCATTTTAGGTCATGTAAAAATAATAATTTATCACTTCTAAAACATTTTTTATCTCATATTGGTCTTTATAGTAGAATTTGTCCATCTAGAACATACAGGTCATCTGCACTGCTATTTCAATGAACACAGCTGTAAATATTTACGTTCTTAAAGAAGACAGATATTCATACGTATGTACATAGTACCGCCCACAAATAATAGGAGTGTTAATATGACGGCTTTAAAAAATTAGAGTTACATTTCCTTTCTAAAATAATTTTTAATCAAAAAAGAATATTCATAAAAGTAGAAAAGTAAGTAGGGTTCCATAATCTGACAGCAATACAAATTAGTTATTATTAATTTAATCATTGGATTTTTCTTGGGTGGGTAAAGGGAAGCATTCTACAGAGCCAAGGTGAGAAATGAGAAAACAAGTGAAGCCAAGTACCTTAAATTATAGGAATAAATATTATGCCAGAGAGCCAAATATGAAACACTACTACAAAATTAATGCTTCTATGTTTACCAGAAGAAACAGCTTAATTCATTGCTGTTAGTGAGTTAATAATGAAGATCTTAGTACGATTGGTACAAAAAAATTTATGAAAAGTACCGTTGCTAAAAAATAAACACAACAAAAAAAAAAAACATACCGCTTCTCCGTAACTAAATGGCGAAATAAATTTTGGTCAGATAAAACTGAAATTGATTTTTTGGGTGGTTCTAGCATCAGTTAACAAAAGAAATTTGTAGATAAAATATAGAAAAAGCCTTCAGGTACGTTCAAAACTTTATATTAAGGAATGTTGCGAAAGAATTCGACATGCGTTATTTGACGGAAGGGTTAAAAGAATTATAATCATGCTTGGTATCTCATTAAACTATATTATAGGCTGTAAAATCACTTAGCCTCAATATTATATTTTTCTTCATATCCCGGGTATTGGTGCTAAAATCAGCTTAGTTAACTCAAATATACATATGTATGTATGTAGCTGCGGTCAAATTGTTAGTGTGCCAACGTACATAGAAGAGGAAGTATTAAAAAACTATAAGATATCGCTTTTATAAAAAAAAATATTTCTTAACATAAAAGCCTTAACATTAAGTAAAACAAATCACAAAAAAAAACTCATTGTTTAACTGGTTTCAATGAATTATAAATTTATGAAAAAAATTATGAGGACTTTCGACGGTCAAAAACTTAGTAGTGTAAAAAATTAAACCCGAAATTTCGACAAAATGTAGTAAAATTTTTTGTCTTTACTAATTGGATGTTGTCTTTTAATGAAATTAGAATTTAGTTGCGTGAAATTTATTTTTTAATTTTGCAGCACAGCGTCTTGGCTTGGAGTCAACAACTTTTTGGCATCTTTCGGTGGAAATAGACGCCTGCGTTCTTCACAGCATCTTATAATTGCGTCATCGATGTCAACTTACATTGGGCTACTGCCTCCTTGTGGCGGCCATTCCATTACTTTGTAATTCGTTTCCTTAAGCCACCTTTTAGCCACTTTACTTGTGTGCTTGGGATCGTTGTCCTGCTGAACCGTCCAAACAAGCGGAATTTCTAGAGTATTTCAACATATGGGTCATCAGTCATGCCTTCCTTGATCTAATAAATGGGTCCTACACCTTGTCAAGAAAAGCCAGCCCAAACCATGATACTCGCACCACTATGTTTTACCGTTTTTGTTGTATATTTCGGCTGGTATTCGGTACTGGGCGGTCGTCTTACATATTGACGCGATCCTTTTCCGCTATACTTCGATTCGTCCGACTATAAAATGTTCCACCATTTTGTCGAAGACCAATTAAAATTTCCCTAAGTGAATCAAAGTCTTCGTTCAACTTGTGTTTAAAGCAATAACGGCCCATGATCGCACAAATGCCAGCATATAATTTAACTATTTCTAGGTACACTAAATGCGCCTTTTACCTATGTAGCAGCCGCAAATGGAATCTTGGGTATCTGACAATGGAGTTGACTTCTCTTACTCACATTTCTGGCTTACACCCACGTTTTTTATACTCTCGCAACAAAGTTGCTAAAGAGAGTATTATAGTTTTGTTCACATAACGGTTGTTTGTAAGTCCTAAAACTAAAAGAGTAAGATAT
>NW_017535308.1:127313-150647 GCF_001853355.1 Bactrocera latifrons
TAACACCTTGATGACATGTACCAAATATGGGTGAAATCGGTTCACAACCACGCCTGAAATCTCGATTATCACTTTATCATGCGAGAGTATAAAATGTTTGGTGACACCCGAACTTAGCGCTTCCTTACTTGTTATTACTTAATTGGTACCTGATAGCATTACATACCATTGTGGGTGAGCAACTAAGAATATTTTGGACTTCGACATTAGTTTTGCCCTCAGAAAGCAATCAGATGTATAATTCTTATTTTTCGACATTTCTAAATGATTTAGGGTAAAATTTTAACATTAAAACCGGACACTTCAATTAAATAAATGAATTTCACCGTTAATTTTAAATTTTCACACAAATGTCACATAATTTAATTTTTTTTTCACTTCTTTCACGCACTACAAAGATTTTGACTGACCGAAAACAAGTTGCAAATAAAAAGTCCCGGAATTGTAACAAAAACAACAAGCTAAGCGAAACAAGTTGTTGCATGTTTTCATGAAATGTTATTTGAAATGCATCCCAACAAAAAAGTTATAATAAAAAAGTATGATCACATCTATTAAATGAATGCCTAGCACTACTAAGAGTTTGACCGCAACTGTATGTATGTACAGCTGCGAGCGGTGAAATAGTATGTTATGTAAAATGACAAACAATTTTAACATCCATTGAAATGCAAAAGTGGATCATATTTTCCAGGCTATGTTTATTAAAAATATTTAGATTTGAATATGTACAAGATATGTTTATTTGCAAAGATGTGTTTATGTATGAAATTTGCGGGGAGCAGTAAAATAGTAGTAAAGCACTAAAAATCAAAAATAGAAGTACTGAAAGATTTTTGCAAGTTTTGTCTATAGGAGATCGTGGTACTTAGTAGCATTATCATGATTTTTGATAACTGCACTTCATCGCTTCTTCAGAGAATCTACGAGACTGTGGCATATTTCCGGTGGTATGTTCTGCCATGATTGCTGCACTACGGTCCACAACTAGTTTTTGGGTTTATCCTTCCACACGGCTTTCTTGACATCTGCAAAACGGTTTTCAATAGGATAGAGGCCAGGCGATTGAGCTGATCTATCCATGACATCAATTCTATTGACCCGAAACCACTCCTTTGCCACCCTACTGGTATGCTTCGGGTCATTATTCTGCTGAAATATCCTTTTCAGCGGAATGTCCTCTTCATCAAATGGTATGATAATATACTGCATTATATCCACGAATTTGTGTCGGTCCGTTATGCTGTAAAGTAAACACACCAAACCATGAAATTCAAACCGCCAAGCTAGTTTTTGTGCTGAATCTGGGGTCGTACTCTCTATTAGGGGAGCGTCTTAGATACTTACGGGATCCTTTACCGCCGTATAGAATAACTTTCGACACGTCTGTCCACAAGATGTTGCGCCATTTCTCAATCGGCAAATTCTCAATCGGTCCTTTGGCAAATTTAAGACGACTTGCTATATGATTTTTTTTAATAACGATACTTATCGAGGACTGCGGACATATAAATTATGTTTATGTGGAAGTGTTCTTACTGTATGAACACCGCAGGCCAGGTTCAGTTCATTCCGAATCTCCATAGCTGACATTCTAGGTCGAGTCTTGGCACATCTTACAATTATTGGTCATATTTTTTTTTTTTTTGCTTTTTTCATTGAATAACTAATAAAAGATATGGAAACTTACTTTTTGTTTCATAAAATTAAATTTTTTTTATTAAAAATGATCTGTTTGCAATCATCTCATCGTTCACTACTATTCTATTGCTCGCTCATAAAAACAGATATCCCAATAAAATTGGCTTTAAAAAAGTAACGGTAAGTAATTCACACTTATTGTTGTATATAACAGGACCGTTATACTTCAGAGAATATAGCTAAAATAATGATCGACGGCAATATCATAAAAGAAACAAAATTGAAAGCAAAGCTCTCTTGGCCAATAGGCACTACTATTTCAATGCTCGCAACTGTAAATATGCGATATAAATAATATAGAGTCGAACCTGGAAAAAAGGGGGCATACACGACACACAAATCCATTTTGCGTTCGTTCTTTACACAGTGAACATATGCGACAGTCAAGCGGAACATTTCTTGGAATTCATTTCTAATGTAGCACTTTTATCTATTACATTGTATTTCGTTAATAAGTTATTAAAAATTTTATTTTTATATTTATCACTTTTCGTTTGCCAAAATGCCAATTAATTTTTTATAAGATGAATAAATTCTGATACAAAATCTTTATTAAGGGGGGGCCTGCTTTAAAAGCTTCAAACAATCGATTTTTTTGCTCAAATCTCTTTAAAAATTATCTCCGAATTATAGATGGGAAAGTTATAGATGGGAATTCGAAATACTATCGAAGCTAGCAGGGAAATAGTGACCGAGCGTCTAGCAGATATATGTATGAGCGGTTGAACAAAAAGCAAAAATTTTGAAGCGCGATTTCTCGCTTTTTCATTTTAGCGATTATTCTTAATTAGCGGGCAGGATAGAAAAAAAACTAAACGTCGTATGGAATTGGGACATAAAATTATCTTCTATTTGAAATAAAAAACACTAAAACAGTCAAGTTTGAACACATTTTTAAACAACATAATGTAAAAATTTTTTGGTCAAAAACCACCTTTTTTAAATTTTTGAAAAAATTTTACACCTTTCTTGGAATTTTCTTAGTTTAACTAGAAAATAAGTTATTAAAAAATATGAATCTCTTTGAATTTTTTGTTTCCGATAGAAATTGCCCAAAGGCAGAATATCAAAGATTTCGTATCGAAAAATTTGTGGAAGATATTCAAATATATATCTATAAAACCTAGAAATTTCGCTTGAATCAATTATTTCTTTCCCTCCCAAAAAAATTCTCAACAAAATCGATTTTTTGAAGCCTCTAAAGCAGGCTCCCCCTTAAGAGCCTTGGCACTGTTCGTCCGTGATCTTCACTGTTCGGCCAGATCTTCACTGTTCTCACAATTGTTAAACGTCAAAACCTCCTGAACTTTGACAGGTTATCGAGTTCATTATTGAAATCTTGCCAAAGCAATATGTAAACGGAGGGATTTGTTGCATTGTTCAATACCACTTACAAGAAATGTCAAACAATGAAAATTAAATAAATTTATGAAATTTAAATGTTTTTGATGAAACGTTTAGTAATGTGAAGCATCATAGTATTATTTTTAATGGAAAAACATTACACTGTGGAACATTTTTGGGATTAGTGTCTGGGGGGTGAGAAATTCCAAGTCAGGGTGATGGTACTAGGTCAGTATAGTAAAACCCTCAAAGGGTTTGGCGTTCGTATGTGTAAATTTTTTTTTATGACCTTATGACCCCTTTTTTCCTTATCTTGATGTTTTTTCGTGTTAATTGTAACATTTTGGCAAAAACCAAAAAAAAGAAAAAGAAATATTATTTTGTAAAAGCTGGCCATAATGGAAATTTGAAGCGCTCTCACACTGGAATAAGTTGGACAACCCTTTATTCCTGGTTCGGCAACACGAGAGAAATGAGATGTTGTGTGCACACAGCGCCATACACCACAAACATGTGTGCACACCGATCGTAAAAAATCAAACATCTTCGCGAACCTGGATCGGTATGCGTCCATACACGAGTAAACCGCAAACGCACACATACCGATCGAACGCACATGTGTGTCGTGTATGGCCACTTAAAGCGAGAATTCAAGGGAGCACAATCACATTCTCGCTTATGGAGGTTTCTCACTAACCCGAATTTCTCGCTAATGCGTAACGCACAAAGGACCATAAATCTTTCGCAGAACTTTTCTCTCAAAAACTCGCAACGTCGACTCATCCGTTGTTGTCATTGTCCAAGCCTCTGCACCATATAGCAGAACGGGAATTATGAGTGACTTACAGAGTTTGGTTTTTCTTTGTCGAGAGAGGACTTTGCTTCTCAATTGCCTACTCAGTCCGAAAGAGCACCTGTTGGCAAGAGTTATCCTACGTTGGATTTCTAGGCTCACATTGTTGGTGATGCTTACGCTGGTTCCAAGATAGACGAAATTATTTACAACTTCAAAGCTATGACTGCCAACAGTGACGTGAGAGCCTAGTCGTGAGTGCGACGACTGTTTGTTTGATGACAGGAGATATTTCAGCTTGCCCTTGTTCACTGCCAGACCCATTTGCTTTGCTTCCTTGTCCAGTCTGGAGAAAGCAGAACTAACGGCGCGGGTGTTGAGGTCGATGATATCACTGTCATCGGCATACGCCAGCAGCTGTACACTCTTATAGAAGGTGGTATCTTCTCTATTTAGTTCTGCAACTCGAACTGTTTTCTCCAGAAGCAGGTTGAAAAAGTCGCACGATAAGGAATCATCTTGTCTGACCTCGATTGGTATCGAAAGGCTCGGAGAGGTCCTTCCCGATTCTGACAGAGCTTTTGGTGCTGGTCAACGTCAGCTTACACAGCCGTATAAGTTTTGCAGGGATACTAAATTCAGACATCGCGGCCTAAAGGCAGCAGATTGTGGGGTCTCCTTTTTTGAGAATTGGGCATAGCGCACTTAAATTCCAATCGTTGGGCATGCTTTCGTCCGACCATATTTTACAAAAAAGCTGATGCAAGCTCCTTATCAGTTCTTCACCGCCGTGTTTGATTAGCTCGACCGGCAATCCATCGGTCCCCGCCGCTTTGTTGTTCTTCAGGCGGGTAATTGCTACTCGAACTTCTTCCTGGTCGGGCAATGGAACTTCTGGTCCATCGTTCGCCTTCTCCTGGCATTATATTTTCACTGCCATTCAGCAGGCTGGAGAATTTTTCCCTCCATAATTTAAGTATGCTCTGGGCATCGGTGACTAGATCACTCTCTACAAGAGTATGCTCCGGTCTTGAAAGCTTCTGTAAGCCGCCACATTTTTTTGWAGAATTTTCGAGCGGCCAGCTTATCAAGCTCTTCGTACTCACGCATTTCGGCCTCTTTCTGTTTCTGTCTGCAAATGCGTCTCGCTTCCCTCTTCAACTCTCCCCATCCCGCACGTGTTGTGGTCGATCGTAACGTTGCGAGATGGGCAGGTTGTTTTCTACCAGCTGTTCTTTTGCACTTTCCGAAACCAATGGTTTCGGTTGCAGCTGTACGTAAGGAGTTTGAAATGCCGTCCCCCAGTTGCAGGAGTGCAAGCCGAGTAGAAAATCGTTCGGCTGTCTGTTGTGATTGCAGCTTCTCGACGTAGAACCTTCCTGTGCGTTTTTTGCTGCACAGAGGCGGATGCGAATGTTAGGACCTCGGAGCGCACGCACATCTAAAACACTGGAGACGTGTCTTCCGTCTATCACAACCTGATCGATCTGGTTGGTGGTTTTTCGATCCGGAGACAGCCAGGTAGCTTGATGTATCTTCTTATGCTGGAATCTAGTACTACAGATAACCATATTTCGGGCCCCGGCGAAGTCGATCAGCCTCAACCCATTTGGGGATGTTTCCTCGTGGAGGCTGAATTTACCGACCGCAGTGCCAAAGATACTTCTTTGCCCACCCTGGCGTTAAAGTCGTCAAGCACGATTTTGACATCGTGGCGGGGGCAGCGTAATAAGTGCGTTCCAAGCACTCATAAAAGGCATCTTTGGTCACATCGTCCTTCTCTTCCGTCGGGGCATGGGCGCAAATCAGCGATATGTTGAAGACCTACTTGTCTCTGTCCATCGCATTTCTTGGACGGCGGTGATGTCAGCCTTTATTTTTACGAGGACATCAACCAGCTGGGCAGCGGCACCTTCCCAATTAAGGGACCGGACATTCCAGGTGCATGCCCTCAATTCGTAGTCCTTATTTCGTTTGCCATGATCGTCATCAAAAGTGGCGTCTATCATCCGAGGCTGTTGTTCATTGAGGGTGTTTTTTTACGTGGCGGGTCCCAAACCTAGCGCACAACGATACGCAGGGGATGTTTCGCCTTCTCACTTTGGCTCGCCTTCAAACGGATATTCTTAGGCTACCCAGAGGATACTTGGACCGGAAGTCGTGAGCTGCTTGAGTCATATGTAAAAGAATCGTTTCTGGCCACTCCCAAGTGAATGGCGATCAGAAAACTTTCCTCACTTGCGTGAACTTCTACACATGACTCCATCCTCCAACGAATTAAGCGCCAACGTCAAATTTCGCTCATCCAGAATGCGTACAAAGGCCGCACAATCGTCATGCAGCACCCTGAGAGATCCCGTCACAGAGGACGTGTTGCTCGGGAAGTGAGCGTCGAGAAGCATCTGAAGTGTTTCTTCACTGCTGAAGGCCCCCCTCGATTTGCATTCTTGAGATACTCCAGGGGCACTGGGTTTTTTTGCGAGAATACGCCCGATTCTAGAGGACTCGTGACAGCCTTCCACTTTTTCACTGTAGCTCTTCCACGAGGTCCTCTTAGCCTTTCTTAACTTTGAAAGCCCTGTTTATACAAAGCTCAGTCATCAGATAGTCAGGGAGAATTTGCCGAAGCCTCCTCGGGTAACCTTCCCAATCCGTGTTCCTAAGGTTCCTGAAAGATTTTCTAGGCGAACCTTCTCCGACTAAACCCGATGTACCTGTGATCTGAAAAGGAGGGATCGCCGAGAACCCTCCAGTTCGAGATCAGCGGTGCAATCCAGTCTGGCTCCCTTCCAAACCTCCCCCACCTGAGAGACTGCCTTCTTCTATAAGATGGCCGATCTTTCATCAGCACATCTTGTGAGCTTGTGCAGCCCATGGTGCCAGCCGGCACTCAAACATTTTGGGGGTGGCTCAGAGTTTTCCTTGACCAGCTTCAGGAACACTGACGAGATAGCCACCGCTACATTCTTCCATTCATTGTGGGAGATGGCACCGTCGTCCCTACTGCGATCGAACACCCCAAGTACTATAGCACCAGCTCTTTTAGCGATTTCTCTAAAGGTTAGCGCCTTTCCCGTTCGCGGTTTCTTACCAAGGGAGGTTTCTCTTTCGTGCGACCTCTGCCGCGTGACCGCTGGTTCTGTCCTAACTTCCGGCCCTGCCCTATCGTCCTCGCTCAGCACCTTCTTGGCCCACTCGAGTGTGCTAGCATGTTGCTCAGATACCGGACCAAAGGTCGTCCAAGGAGTTGTAAGGCCGTGAAGGCCGCAGGTCAATTAGCGTGACCCAGGATGCACCAGCTTGGAGGCGACCTCTACTATATCCATTAACCTTACCACTATAATATATTTTCCTCAATTTTTTTTCAGGCATTTTCGTTCGTTCGGGGTTTTTTTCAATTTGGCTATTTTATGTTTTTAGTAAGCATAAGTAAACTAAATTATATTATCTAATTATAAATAAAGTTTTTAATTTATTACGTTTAATGAGTAAAACACAAACTATGTTTTCTGTGCTTATACAAATGCTGCTGATTTTATTGGTTTTAAAAGTTAAAAAAATTAATTTTCAAATTTCCAACTAATTTGCAACGTTAATAGTTTTATTTCTCACACATTTCTTTAAGCACACTGTCCTTATTATTTTTCACATAAAGGTACATAGATACATATGTATACTATATAATTTTACATTTTCAGTTGGTTTTTACTGAAACTTTATTAGGAAATAAGTTATGGTTATGTCTATGCATTTTTCGGTATTCTTTGGCTGTGTTACTTTAGGTACCAAAAATTTCCGTTACATTTGGTGGTTGAAATCAGCATTGTGCTGATGGTAGATTAACAAACACCATGTGTAAAAATATCCCACATCAGATAAACACATACCTTTGAAAATATGTATGTCTGTATAGAATTCCTACTTACATTAAACACGTACATAAATATTATGAATATATCTACACTATATTTCGACATTGAACTTATCCGTTTTTCTAATACCGAATCGCGCTAAAGTTTTTACCACTTATAGGGTAACTTTGTGCCGAAACATTGATACATAGGTATATGTATCATTTGTGTGTATATTTATACTTTAAAAGTATCAATGCTACTGATAAACAAATGTTTGTCAAAGGATTTTTATATTAATAAAAGTCTTTAGATTATCCAGAATAATTTGATTTATCGTGATTGATAAGAAACACTTGACGCACGCTTATTTCGTTAAAAAAAACTAACAATTCCTATTTTCCTTTTTTAATGATAATAAATCATTTTAAAAGTTTTGTTAAATGCATATATAGTACATTTGTACAGTTGTGTTAATGAAAATAGTGGCACAGGGTATATTCAAAGATCTTTTCTAACATATGTACATATGTATACGAACTTGTGCAAGTCAACAAGCCTTATTAATATATTTTGGTAGAGTTGATAGAATAGAAATAGATATTTTTCAAGAGTCCAGAAAGAATGTCCGACCACTACCAAACACAATTTATCACTCCAGGTACACAACCAAAACTTTTAAACAAGATCTGAGCGTAATGATATAGGCTTGCTTTTCGTAGGGTCGATCCTACACATTTGATCTTTGACTTCATGGAACCATCTTAACTTACAATTTTCTACTTTAAAAAGGTATAAGAATTACGTTGGAGCAGGATAATGACCCAACACACGCGACCAAACTATCCTAGGAGTGGTTTGCATCAGAAAAGATCAAAGTAATGTCCTGGGCAATCTAAATCTAATCGAAAATTTATGGAAAGGTGTTAGAACACAAATTTGGCCAGTGGTCAAGGAGACATGGGAGGAAATAAGTAAGGAAAGCACAGGAAACCGAAGAAGCAAGAAACTCCTGAGTGCAAAAAATGTTAAGAAATGGGCCTGTAACTGCTTTCTAAGAAGTTTTAGGCACATATCTCTAAAACCACTTAACATACAATATAGAAATTTGCTAAGTTCAAATCCCTTAAGCACCCCTACCGGTACCGTAAAAATAAATGAAATCGGTTGATAACCCCGTCCAGTCTCCATATAACGGTTTTGTTTAAAACTCCAAAAAGCGCGACAAATCAATAAATAAATAAGCCCGAGACAAAATAAGACGACGGGCGTGGCACCGACCACATTTACGTGAAAACCCATATCTCAGGACCTACTGGACCGATATCGACCAAATTTGGTATGTTATGTAGTATTATGTTCCAGTGTGAAAATGAGCGAAATCAGACTGTCTCTACAACACATTTTTAAATTCCATCTACTTCCACTATGTAAATCCAACAAAAGCGCTTAAAGTAGGCTACCTTATTGAAATTTGTTTGTATTCAAGATAAGAAATCCTAAGATACCGATCATGTGGACCCCACTTCTTACTGCGAACAGTAAGCCTGTACGTAAAAAATAAATCGGATGAGGCTTCTCTTAGCCGCATTATACCTTATAAAAAGGTTGACTTTACTCCTTGTATCATTAGCTCCAATCTCACATTATTTTCGTTTTTCCAACATGTCTTATGACGAATATGTCGTCCAGTGCATCAGTTATCCATGTTAATGTATAAAGTTCTAGTGCCAAAGTATTCGTTGCCAAACTCCTTCGAAACGGCTAGTCCAATCTTGATGAATTTTGGTGTGCTTATGGAGTAAAAGGTATCTGAAATAATAACCCAAGATCGGAATTAAATACAGGGTATCCCAAAATTAACGCAAGATTTAAATTTGCCGCCATTTATGCAGTAAAGTGTTAACACTCCAAAAACAAAGAACATATCGATAGCTGACAGTTTAGGCTTAGTAAAAGTGCGGTGTTGCACGATAGAACAATGTGTCTTCATTACTGCACAATATACAAATTCCAACAACAAATGTATGCTGACTTTCGAGCAAAATCATCCTAAGCGCTGAAGCATATTTTCACCTTAATGGGTTTGCTAATTGCCAAAATTGTTCCTTTTTCGGTTCTGAGAACCCATATGTAATTATCGAAAAACAGATGCATCCACAACGAGTCACTGTTTGGTAAAGATTTTGAGCTGGAGACCAATAATTAGACCATACTTTTTTTTTTAAATGAGACTGATGAAGAATATATTGTTACTAATGCTCGATATCGGGACATTATAACCCAGTTACAAGATATTGAGTGGCCAATACGTGGTTTCAACAATACGTTGCTCCATGTCATACCTTCTGTGAAACAGGTTTATTGCAACCAGCCCACAACACTTTGGGCTTTAAAGGAGGAGATTCAACTTCGGCCACATTCATGCAAACTAGTCATGGAAATTTTGGACAAACGAGATGTACGGAAAGCCGTGGAGGCAATATGGCCGACGTGTTTTTCCATAATAACTACAGTTTCTTACTTGTCATCTTATTTTTTTCTCATCTTTGACGGAACCACCCGTATAACATTAAGAAGCACTGCGCACAGAACATATTAGGTTGCAAAATATCTCCCTTCCGCTTTTTTGTCTTTTGAA
This sequence comes from Bactrocera latifrons, assembly GCF_001853355.1. Classification (NCBI taxonomy): domain Eukaryota; kingdom Metazoa; phylum Arthropoda; class Insecta; order Diptera; family Tephritidae; genus Bactrocera; species Bactrocera latifrons. The sequence continues at coordinate 137,644 of NW_017535308.1, forward strand.
TTTCGCGGCTATGTATAAAGCGCTACAGAGCTCGTATCTGGCAATACTTATATCTTTGAAAGGTCTTGTCATAACGTTCAACAGTTATAGACGCGTAAACATAAAGTTCACTAACGCCGAAATTCGAGTTATTTTAAAGTTTTTCTTACTTAAAGGCAAATCCGCTGGAGGAATGGGTATTATAAAGTTGCTGTCTAGATGGAAATAGATTATCGAACGAAATGGCGCATATTTCAACTAAATTCGGCCACTGTAACACTTTTTATAAAGAGCATTAGACTAGTGCAAAAGCCTTTGAAAATAAAAAAAAAAAATGAATTCATAGTAGGATGAAACCCATCGGAAGCGAAACCTTAAAGAAAAAATAATTTTCGGGCAATCTGAGGTCGAGAAAAGGAAAGTTAGGGGCGTGGTTGAATTTTTAAGCGTTAAGAATGGTTTATCTCAATTTCCACCCATATTGCCTCTCATATAGAAAAAATGTATATGGCAATATTGTAGGTAATAAAAAAGTCTATAACTTTTGTATATAGATTTTTGCAAATATTGCACACTTTTGTTTTAATTTTGCATCACATTTCGGAGAATAACAACATGGAGCAAAAAGGCAAAGAGATTGCAGTTGGAAAGCGAAAAATTATTCGAAGACATTTCATAGAGGGAAAATTTTATAGAGAAATTGGTAATATAGTTAGAAGAGCCCTCTTCGCTATCCAAAAGTATTAAACAAGTATGAGGCCAAAGGCTTACCGCCCGCCGTTGCTAACAGATCTCGAGTAGAAAACCATTATTAAGCCCATTCGGCTTAATCCAAGACTGACAGCTCACTCAGTACAGCACCAGATCCTATAGAACTTTTCCAATCCTCGTATTATAAAAACCATAGCAGAGTCGTGCGTAAGAAACCCATGATTGCAGAAATCAATAAGAAAAAGCGCCTATGCTAATGAGTCATCTCAAAGCGGGAGACTTCTGGAACCACGTTCTATGCTATAAATATTCGTATAATTTCTGGGTGCTTGGAATCAATAGATAAGTTTTCGTATGAAGGAAAAACAGAGAAAAATGAAAATCTCGTTGGCACGGTAAAACATGGAGGAAGCGGTATAATGATGTGGAGGTATAACGCAGCAAGTGTCGTAGAAAACCTGACTTTTATGGATCAGAGTGGATACATAAACTTTTTAAAGTCAATTTGGCTGAAAGTCCTGAGAAATGGGAACTTAAAGATAAATTTTGATTGCAGCATGATAATGATCCACACCAAGTTCTAATAATTTATGGCACGCTCATTTGCTTTAAAATATGTATATCAAAAGTAAATACAATAGTTGTAGGATATATTTATTATTTTATCATATTACCACTCCTTCTGTTTCATTATTAAGAAATAACTTATGTCCAAGTGCGCTAAAATTGAGCTTAATAGTATCTATTTCCACAGCATAACAACCCAAAACACAAGTCGTATCTTAGGCGAAAAATAATAACAATTTTTAATTTGAATTTCCTGCGAAAACAAATTCGTCGAAATATTTTTTCCAGATTCGTATGACTGTCAGTGACGTCTGTGTCAAATGTCACATCAAAATAATCATTAGTATTTAGTATAGGTTTGTCTTTCTGTAGTAGTTTCGGCGATTTTTACGAAGAGTGAAATTATTCAACATAGGACTTCCATTAAATATTGTGATTGGTACAAATTATACAAAGAGGGTCGAGAACCCTTTGACGAGTTACCACGTTCAGGACGGCCATGAACATCAACTGATGAAAGCACAATTAGTTTCGGAATCACTAATTTTTTTTTTCGAAAAACAGCGCCACGTTAACGATTGTGAAACAATGCCATTCAAGTACCAGGATGTCATGATGAAACGTACTATTACTGGCGATAATTCTTTGATCTGTGCGTACAAACCGGAAACAGACGGTCAATCGGCCGAATATTGTGGCAAAGGCGAGCCGAAGCCGAAAAAACACGTCAAAGCAGGTCAGAAATTAAGGTTATGTTGACACTTTTCTGCGATTATCGAGGTGTGGTGCACTCCGAATTCCTTCCGACCCGCCAAACTAGCAAAAAGACATACTATTTGAATGTTAATCGTCGTTTGCGCGAAGCTGGTCGGATTATAGGCCGACAACTCATGGTTTTTGCACCACAATAATGCACCGTCACAAACAATCAATTGCCGTAACCATCAGCAAACTTAAACGACCGCTCTGTTTTGAGATTTTCAGAACGATCGATTTTATAGAAAAATATCGATCCGCTCTAAAGTACATACATATACTTGTATAAGTAAATATGGCTCAAGTTCATTGACGCCAGAAAATATTTAAAATAATGCACCGCAATCATAATATTGAGTTAATAACTCAATTCCGTAAAATAAGATGATTTGCGTCAATCATTTGTGCGCAGTTTTATTTTTCTGTTTAACGGTACAGCCACAGACATGTATTTGTACCCCCTCTTATCGATTGTGAGAATTGAGCAAAAAAAATTTTAAATTTTGTTTTTAATTACATGGATATAAATATAGACCCCTATATTTATATAACTACTGCATTACATGATATTGATTTTGTATTTGATTTAGTTTATAATATTATACATTTAATTATTTCCTAAAGTTTCATAGTTTGTAATGCAACGATATTGTCTTCTAGTCAGAATTCCCATGCGAACTATAACCTTATAAAAGTAAATAAGCTGATAAAGCATTGTTTTTATTTTATGTATTTTTTCAGGTAGCATGACATCTGACTTTTTTCGTGTAGTTAACGAAGCCCGGCGTTATTCTCTCGGACCTTTTAGCCCTTCATTCAATATACAGACCTGTCTATTTGAGGGTTTACAAAAGCATTTGCCTGAAGATGCGCACAAACGTGTTAGTGGGCGTTTGCATATCTCCTTAACACGAGTGCATGATGGCAAAAATGTCATCGTTTCTGAATTTGAGTCACGGGACGAGCTCTTGCAGGCTCTATTGTGTGCATGCTTTATTCCGGGCTTTTCTGGCATATTCCCGCCTCGGTTTCGAGGAGTACGGTATATGGATGGAGCGTTTTCAGACAATTTACCAATATTAGATGAGAACACAATAACCGTGAGTCCTTTCTGCGGAGAAAGCGATATTTGTCCGCGTGATCAAAGTTCACAACTTTTCCATTTGAATTGGGCTAATACGAGTATAGAAATATCACGACAGAATGTTAATCGCTTTGTTCGTATACTTTTTCCACCACGTCCAGAATTTCTTTCGAAATTCTGTCAGCAGGGTTTTGACGATGCGATGCAGTTCCTTAACCGTAATAATTTAATAAACTGTCGCCGTTGTGTGGCAGTACAATCAACGTTCGTAGTATCAGAAACCGTGGCACAGCCACAGGACTTTGATCCTGAGTGTAGAGAATGTAAAAAGCATAGAAATGTGAGTATATCACTATCTTACAATTATATGGAGATTGTATTTCATTTTATAACTGTGTACATGTCATTTTAGGATGCTTTAAGCTCAAACATGCCACAAACTGTATTGGATGTAATTCAGGATTATATAGAGCAAGCTAATAAAGGACTGGCGAATTGGATATTCAGACATCGTGGAATAAAATTGTTGTCATTACCTGCAACAGTGCCATTAGACTTCTTCATGGCAACAATGTCAAAGTAAGTTATTCACTGCTCCTTGTATATGTAAATACGTATATTTGTTTTAAGTAATTTTTTTTTTACACAAGCTCGTTGAATTTATGATTACGATTACAATAATCAAAATAATATATACATAAGAATAAAAAATTCATATTCGAAATAGCATTACGGTTATGGCGCTCAGTAATAATACAACTTGATAGGCGGAATTTCTAATTGTTACGCTTTAGACCATGTTAAAAGACATTTAATCATAAAACAAGTAAGCAAGTAATTATTAAATAAATTAAGATATCGTAATGAAAGAAAATTAGCAAAAAATGGAAAACGTCGTTAAATGAAAACTTATAAAGTGACTGTGATCAAATTGAGAGGTGAATTTTATCCATTTCATTTCCTTCAAAGTAATCCCCTCCCGCTGCAATACACTTATGCCAGCAAATTTTCCACTCATCATAATACTTGGAAAAATCCTCAGAGCTTTCTTCGATTCATCTTTTATATCCTCAATTGAGTCAAAACGGAGCTCTCGGAGTGGTCATGTGAATTTGCTGAATAGCCAGAAGGTAAATGCGGTGGCTGCGGCACAATACTAGTTGAAAATGTGTCGAAATGATCACGAATAACCAATGCAGTACGCACTTCTTTACAAAATATCCATGTAAATTATATCTTTACCATATTGTTCTAGAATATACAGTCCCAGAGTAGCACTATATGAGGACTATTGTAAATTCCCCTTTAAAGGCGTTTTGTGGGTGCGGAAGTAGTCCTCCCTTGGGTACCTCATTACCTTGTTATATAAACAGACCGATTGTTATACTCTGTAGCAACATGATGCGAAAGTATGCAAATATTCGCTGCACCATTATGAACATTTGCATTTAAACTTTTAATATTTTTATACTTCAAAAATAATATATGTAATTATTATTTTTTAATTTTGTATTTGGTCATTTAATTCTAGAACAGTGAAGCAGCTTCCAAAGCCATTTGGGAAGACATTTACAAGCGCTTAACATATAGTAAAAGTTGCACGAGTAAAATGTAGTAAAATTGTTTACTTATAAACTAGTTAATTGCAAGTAAATTTATCATATACATATTATACTTTAATAAACGAAAATATCGAAAACAATTACAGATGTGCAATATTTACATAGTTTAATTACAGAGCAACATAAACGAAAAATGTAAAGTTATTTCTATTATTTGAGCATTTCCTTTATTTCTTTAATTGATTTTTTTATTCGTATTAGTTCAATAAAAATGTGAGTAATTAGTAATTAACATTTTTGAACTATCTTGGTTAGATTACTTCCACTTCATACTTTTATTTGCCGTTTCTAATATAACTAATTTAATCACGTTTATTGAAACTAAATTGAAAATATGTATATATGTATCTTGTTTGCATTTATGATATCTGAGAATTAAGGATAAGATATTAAGTGACGAGTTATCATAAAAATTATACATCTGCGGACATTGATTTGAGCTCTAGATAGATTTGCCAAAGATCGTTCTAAAATTAAATAATAAAATACGTTCAAGTGCTGCAAAGTTGTGCAAGGGTGTAAAACCATGAAATTTTGCTAAAGAAGATGTATAACAGAAATGTAAGTTACAGAAACCGTTATATAAATTTTATTGGCTTACCAAATTGGCTTGGAAACTTCACTTCTGCTTAACTATTCTTTCCAATTATTTGAATTTTCGTAAACTGCAAGAGCAAAATAAAATAACTAATAAATTGTTAATTCAAAATTTATCAACCATATCTATTTGGTTTCCACTATTTATGCACTCTATACTTTTATCTCCGCTTCATAGGATAACTACACTCACACCAAAATTAGGCAAACACATTCGCGGCAGGATAGAAAATATTTTGAGAAAATTAATTGAAACTGCACAAACCCACATTATAAGCAAATTCACAGTAAGTTAAATTTGTTATTAATTTCTACTAGGGTAACATCACTTAAATTATTTTTTTCCTATAAATAGATCTGTGAACCGCCACACTTTGATACGACAGGTTTACTACATTCGAAGCGTCTATACGGACCACGGGTATCAATATTAGTTGATGAATGGTAAGTTTTTCAAAAACATATTTATCTATCTATATATATAACAAGTAACAAAGGACTAAGTTCGGGTTTAACCGAACTTTTCACCCTTAAGGTGTTGGCAAAACTTCATATTAAAAAATTTTGGGAAAGCATTCAATATTCAATGTCAAAGAGATATATCTGACTTAAATGTGATTTTGATGTACACTGCGGGATAAGAGATTTGAAAATCCTCTATTATCTATCTTTAGCATTACTACATATTACTACTAGGATAAGATGCCACCTGAGTTTAGTGAGGTACCTCACAGACGTTTAACAATATATAAGGAGCAAAATCAACTGGATGTTTGAAAACACTGATGTTAGTTATATGAGTTATAGGCTAGAGCAAAGAGCAAATTTTCAAGCGATTTTAACCATTTTAGGCACAAAGGTGCAATATTAATTAAGATCATAATGACCGATATATGGGGTATAAAGTCAAACGGAAGTTCGAAAGTCCTTATATTATATTAGGTATATGGAACTTAAATAAATATTCATCCGATTTTCCTCGTTTTTGACACACAAACATACTATTCTCTCTCTCTAATTTCAATAATATATCTCACTCTGAGGTCCACATTTCCAGAATTGTGGGCTAGAATAGTTATGGTCCGATTTTGACAATTTTAAACCTAAGATAGCCATATACCATGAAGGAAATATTCGTACAAATGTGTATCTCGATATATTAATGGGTAATTGATTTACATGGATGGAGTCATGTGTAGAAGTTCACGCAAGTGAGGAAAGTTCTCTGATCGCCATTCACTTGGGGATGGTCAGAAACGATTCTTTTACATATGGCTCAAGCAGCTCACGACTTCCGGTCTTTGACCAAGTATCCTCTGGGTAGCCTAAGAACATCCGTTTCAAGGCGAGCTAAAGTGAGAAGGCGAAACATCCACTGCATAGGGTTGTGAGCTGGGTTTGGGACCCGTCACGTAAAGAAACACCCTAATGAAAAAGCAGTTGATTTACATACTGGAAAGTGAAAATATCTATTAGTAATTATAATATAGTTACATTAACAAAACCGTTATATGCGGAGTGGACGTGGCTATCATCCGATTTCAACTTTTTTCACGATGTCAGCATGATTTGCTCTGTGCATATACATGTGGGTGATATAGCTCAAGGTTTGAGAAATATATATATCAAATTATATTAGGTGCGGAGCCACACAAACCTTTTAAAAATATTCAAACCACAGTTTTCGTTACATCAATTTACAGTTTTTTATCTTAATCAGCTGGTTATGGTAATTAGAGGTTTTCGATTAATGCCCTTTTGTGGACGTGACTATCTGATTCTCACTCTAGATGCAGGAACAGGAATATGTTTCATAACAAACAGTCACTCGGAATTCAACTCGCGTTATGCATATATAAAACAAAATATAAATAATAATAACAAATGGTTTTTGTAAACAAAAAGGAAAAGTTAAAACGTTTTGTCGTCGAAAATGTCTTCGGAAATATTCTTAAAGTACCCATTTTAACTGAGATGTATAATAGAGAATAGGTCCTGTTACAGCAAGCAAGTAATTTAATTTAAGTTTAAGTTTTTAAAATACAATCTCCTGGATTCCGGTACTGTCAACAAAGCGTTCGTCTTTATTTGTAAATAATATCTACATGGTATTGAATAGTTATTCGAATAGTTATAGTATACATAATCACAGCAAACGGGTGGTCAGATCTACCAATTGTATTATTTATACTCGTAAGTTTTGACAGTAATAGTGAAAATTTTCAGAAGACCCTTTATCATAAAGTATAAAATTCTTTTTCTTTTTAAGTTTATTCCGTATGAAGCTAATGAAGCTACAATTTTAATAATTTTAAGTTGCTGTATAAACTGTTTTTTTAGTGTTTTTTAGTTTAGTGTATAACAAAGTTATGAATTTTTTCCAGTGGTGCTCCTTCAATAGAAGGAGATGTGGACAACTATGAACATGTTCTCAAAGTAACTACCCATAACGATGCGCTTTATGCTTATTACTATACCGACGATCTTACAAATAAAGTAAGCAATTTTCTAAAAATATTACAGTATGCAAGTTTCTTTAAAATATCTATCCTACAGGTCAAAGTTACGGAAATCTTTGAAATTGACGAAGAAGAAAAACTTGCGGTTGATCCGAAACTATTCGAAGGCATTGTTGAAGATCATCCAAACCCTCGTCAGCATCACCATAATGTTGTTAGTGAATGGAACGGAGTAGAGTCTGGTAAGAGCAACAAATAGTGTACATTTATCCTATATCTGAAGTTCATTAACAACGTATAAAATGGCAAAACGCTCATAAAAAATAGGTTAACTTAATATTTCCTTCAACATTATTTATATCATTATGAATTTCAGTTTTTATCTTATATGGAAATTCAGATGGAATTTTTTACAAATTATGCAAATGTCATATTCCCGAAATCAGTTTCATCGCTTATAATATAAGATTACTTCATTTGCATTTTTTCTTTTACAGTACAAGTTATACCCAGCATACCACAAAGTCGTGAAGATATTTTTTAAAAGAAATGATTACGATACCAAAACTATTAAAGTTACGCTGACAATATATTGATCAAACATATTGTTTACAGTATTAGATAATACATGATGGACAGAGATAAATTGGCTACCAAATGACAGATTTTGCTAAAAGCTGAAACGTTTGTATTTTCTTTGAACTTTAAGTTGTTTTGTTATCGTTTTTAATTGGTACTAACTGTTTGCATTTGTAGAAAGTATATAATCATTATTAGTTATGTTGATAACTGAAGTATATATCTTTTCACTCAGTTTGTCTTTATCGTCTATCATCTTTCTAATTAAATTGCGAAATACTATTGTTGTAAATCAGCTACTTTACTGACTTACGAGTATATTAGTACCTAAGGCCTAAAATCTAGTGCATCTGATCGTTTTTCCATACCCAATGTGTGAGGCACTTGAAGAAACTTGTAATATTTATGAACAAAATAGAATATGGATTAATGTATATATGTCATTTAAATTTAAACGTAGAAAGGTTTTGTGGGAAATATGTATGAAACAAGCTCATTTTTAACAAGTAAGGAAAGGCTAAGTTCGGCCTTAACCGAACATTTTATATTGTTGCAACTTGCCAGGTTCATTCGGTTTGCGTGTGTGCGCAACAATTTTTAGACTCAAAATGGCGTACCTCAAAGAAATTATTTGTGCAAAGTTTTATCGTAATATATTCATTAATGTACTGTAAAGCGAAAGAAATGTGGAATTTAAAATTGTGATATATGGAAAGTAGGCGTGGTTGTAGTCTGATTGCGATCCGATTTCTTCCATTTTCACATTGTTAGGAGAGGTTTTTATAGGAATTTTCCAAAGCGAATGGTTTGCGTGTGTGTTTGTGTTTTATGAATAGTGTATACATATATAATCCTCTAATTCGATTATTTTTAGATGATACAAGCAACAAATATTATATTAAAGACGTTGTTTTCCTTTTTATTTCGGGAAAAACAAATTTTTAATTAACGAATATTGCTTTATTGTTTTTCAAAATACCTTTGCATGCTTTTGAACTAATTGTCGAAGCAATTTTTCCACCCTGATTTAGATGTCCCCCAAACATCCATACTGAACGCACCCATTTCCTCTTCAGTTGTCGTTGACCTCCTAGTTTAATTTTTTCGTACGGGAATAAAGAGAAGTCATTCGATGCTAAGTCAGGAATATACGTCGATTTTTTAATAGCGCAAAAATGCAATCGATGTGTGTGTCATGGGGAGAAGTGATCTGTTTGCGGTTGTTGGTTTTCCTGATATCTTTAATGACAAGTTGACAAACAAATTGTTCTATACCACTCAGAATTTATTGGAAACAATTTTTGTTCTATTCAGCTCATCTTGAAATATCCATACAGTCGTCTGCTATTTACTTTCGGGCTCTTCGATGCCATAGTCGTGTTTCGAAGAACCGTTGTATTTTTTTAACATTTCTCTCGACCAATCGATACGATCCTGTTTTTAAGTGATTAACAAGTATTGTGGAGTCCACCGTGAACAAATATTTTTACAGTCAAACATTCATGCCATATTGAATGTATGCTAGTCCCACTAAAGTCAATAATTGTCTAAATCTCACCATAGGTCACAAGTAGGTCAATAGTTTCCGAAAAAACAACTGATTTTGAACGACCATCTTGGAATTTGTTTTTGAGTGATCTAAGATCACGATTGACCATCACCACACTATCGATAAACACTGGTCCTTGATAGAGCTTCATCGTCAAAAATAGAATTATGTACATCTATGCACTCTCGATGAGTTAATTCACGTCGAAAGTTGTAAAAAATAAACCGGCGAAAATGTTCGCCATTTAATTCCATTTTTTGGTAGAGAAGAATATTACTGGTATGTCAAAACGTTCTGATTATGCATAACATTTAAAGTGTAAAATTTTACGATCAAAATGTGAGGTTCCAGAGAAACGGTTTGAAAAATGGAAACAAATATATATGCAAGTACTTAGTTTTGTGCTTCTACGAGATATCCATAGAAACCTACACACATTGGGTATAGCTCGAATGAACCAGTTTGCTTCTATTTTGTTTAAACACTTAGTATATTTGCCCATTCCATTCATTAAGTAGAATTAGTTTGTAGAATTGATCTGTATATTTCGCACATAACTCATAACGAATTCATAAACAATCATTCAGTTCGCAAAACTATACATTTATATATCTACAATTGTATATTATTATTTCCATAGCCTTTTATATTGATGAATATGCGTCCAACCAACGGCCTTTCGAACGAGACATTAAACGAAAAACTCATATAAGCACTGACACTGGATACCAGAATGAAGACGAATATGCGATCATTAACGAAAATGGCATTCCCAAAGAAACCGAATATGAGGTATTCAGCGACCCAGAAGTTGATCACTACTTTGGCATTAAACAGCAAAGAAATAATAGAGATGAAAAAAGGGACTTCTCCAATGCTAATATATTTACATAATAAATTTGTGGAAACTCCCTTTTTGGAAACGGAAAATTTCAAATCCTATAATTTGAAAATTGGATCGTTAATATATTTTAATTTATCATAAATAATACTGCTAAATATAGGATTTGTATGTGAGTAAGTATTATAACTCCTTAATTTACCGTTTTTTATTTATTAATTTCGAAACAATATAGTAGACTGTCGAAAATCATTAATGTACAGTATTCGTTTTGTATTTTTATTTAATAATAGGTGAAGGTGCGCACGTACGAGCAACTATCGGGACCTGATAATTTATAATTACTTGCGGATATTTGACACAATATTACCTCGATGATTAATAATCGAAACAGTTTAACACTTTGCATTAATTGCTTTGAAAGTTTACTATTATTTTGCTATTTTGGGGAGACGACCGACCAACATGATTTTAAATATGAATGGTTAAGAAAATGTAATAGCAGTTAATAAATTAGCTTATTATCTCAAATTCGATGTATTCAATCTAGCAAACATAAGGGCGATTGCCTATTGACTATATGTATACTCTTTATATTGAGTATTAATCTTTCGATGTTACATTTGATCAGATTATTTAACTATCTATAATTTCAAAAATTAAGTGTAATTTGTTTTTAAATTAAGTACTCGAGATATATAAATTATTTTAAGAAAATGTCAAAAATATTATAAAAGGTACATTTCAGTTTTCTAAAAAACATATATATTTATTTATAGCAACGAGGTAAAATTTATCGCTGTCCTATACATTTAAGAGAATTAAAAATATAAAGTCTATATACTCCAATTTTTTTTATTATTATTATATATTTCTGTTAGAGTTGGAAATAATTCCGAAAGAGCATGTAATTACTGTTGATCCCCTAGCATAATTCAACCCGGTTTGTTGGTTCCCCGCAGAATTGGTTAAAAATATGTGTTATTGCAACAAAATTTACTTTTAATTTCCCCCGGTTAATTATTTTAGGTAAAAACAAGAAAAGCGTTAACTTCAGTTGCACTGAAGCTAATATACCCTTCACAGATGCATTTCTTTTAGTAACTATGTGTTCAGTTTGTACGGCAGCTATATGCAATAGTTAACCGATCTGAACAATTTCTTCCTATTACATTGTTTCTATGAACAATAACTCATCCCAAATTTCATGAAGATATATCGACAAATAAGGAAGTTTCCCATGCAAGCATTTGATTCCGATCATTTGTATGGCAGCTATATGCTATAGTTAACCGATCTAAACAATTTGTTCGGAGATTACATTGTTGTCTTAAAAAATGATCTATACCAAATTTTGTGAATATATCTTGTCAAATGCAAAAGTTTTCCCTACCAGTACTAGATTCCTATCGTTCAGTTTGTATAGCAGCTATATGCTATAGTAAGCCGATCTGAACAATTTCTCCGTATATTACATTATTATCTTAGAAAACAACCTGTGCCAACTTTTGTGAAGATACATTGTCAAATAGATTTTCCATACAAGAACTTGATTCTGATCGTTCAGTTTGTATGGCAGCTATATATTATAGCAGCTTCTTAAAGAGAAAATAACGTTTACAAAATTTCAGAACGATATCATAAAAACTGAAGGACTAGTTCCTATATATACAGAGAGACGGACAGACAGACAGACGGACATGACTAAATGGACTCAGCTCAACATACTGATCATTTACAGCTGCGAGCAGTGAAATAGTAGTGGATGTTAGAGTTTTACATACCTGTGAGTTATGCGAAATTCTAAACAATTTTAACATCAATTGAAATGGAAAAGTTTATCATATTTCCCTGGCTACGTTTATTAATAAAAAATATTTTAATTTGAATGGGTGTAAGATATATTTATTCAAAAAGTTGTGTTTATATATGAAATTTGATGGGAGCAGTAAAATAGTAGTTGTATAGTTGTTGGCGTATGCCGATGATATTGATATCATCGGCCTCACACCCGCGCCGTTAGTTCTGCTTTCTCCAGACTGGACAAGGAAGCAACACAAATGGGTCTGGCAGTGAACGAGGGCAACACGAAATATCTCCTGTCATCAAACAAACAGYYGTCGCACTCGCGACTTGGCTCTCACGCCACTGTTGACAGTCATAGCTTTGAAGTTGTAGATAATTTCGTCTATCTCGGAACCAGCGTAAACACCACCCACAATGTCAGCCTAGAAATCCAACGCAGGATAACTCTTGCCAA
>NW_017535308.1:150922-206685 GCF_001853355.1 Bactrocera latifrons
CGAATTAAAAGACAGCGGCTACGCTGGCTAGGTCATGTTGTCCGGATGGACGAAAACACTCCAGCTCTGAAAGTATTCGACGCAGTACCCGCCGGGAGAAGCAGAGGTAGAGGAAGACCTCCACTCCGTTGAAAGGACCAAGTGGAGAAGGACCTGGCTTTACTTGGAATATCTAATTGTCGCCACGTAGCGAAAAGAAGAAACGACTGGCGCGCTGTTGTTAACTCGGCTATAATCGCGTAAGCGGTGACTACTCCAATCAAGAAAAAGAAGAAAATAGTAGTAAAGTAATAAATTCTTTACTTTTTTAAACTGAAGGATTTTTCCCCCGTCTATACGAGATATTAGTACTTGGTAGCATGGCCATGATTTTTAATAACAGCAATACAACGCCTCTTCATAGAATCCACGAGACTCTGGCATCTTTTTAGTGGTATGTTCTGCCATGCTTGCTGCACTACGGTCCACAACTTATTGTTGTTTTTGGGTTTGTCATTCTATACGGCTGTCTTAACGTCTGCCCAAAGGTTTTCAATAGGATTGAGGTCAGGGCTGCCCAATCCATGACCTCAATTCCATTGACCCGAAACAACTCCTTTGCCACCCTACTGGTATGTTTCGGGTCATTATCCTGCTGAAATATCCATTTCAGCGGCATGTCCTCTTCAGCAAATGGCATCATAATATTCTGCAATATATTCACCTATGCGTATCGGTCCATTAGTCAGTAAATTTGTAAATTGGGCCTTCGCCCCTATAAGGAAAACAGCCCCAAACCATGAAACTCGAACCGCCCTGCTTCAAAGTTTTTGTGGTAAACCTGGGGTCGTACTCTGTATTAGGGGTGCGTTTTACATACTGACGAGACCCTTTACCACCGTATAAAACCATTTTCGACTCGTCAGTTCACAATATGTTGCGCCACTTCTCAATCGGCCAAGAAATTCGCATCATACGTCGAGCTACATGATTTTTTTTAGTAGCGGTACTTTTCGAGGACTGCGGGCATATAAATTATGTTCACGTAAAAGTGTTCTTAATGTATGAACACCGCAGGGCAAGTTCCGAACCGCCACAGCCGACATTGTAGGCCGAGTCTTAACACATCTTACAACTTTATTCACAGAATTCTCAGAAAGAATCCGCCTTGCGCCCCTCTTTTCATTTTTTTTTTTATAAGTAATTGCGTTGCGAATCATTGTGGCTGAACACCCTACCAGACTTTCTACTTCTTTGTATGTTTTACCACTGTTTATGACAGATTGAATCCATTTTCGTTTCTCTTCACTGCAGTGCACAGTCATATTTTTTAGCTTTTTCCATTGGATAATAAATAAAATAACAAGAAACTTACTTTTTGATTGATAAAACTACATACATATTTTTTTGTAAAAATAATATGTGTCCAATCAGCTCACCGTTCACTTCTATTTTAATGCCCGCTCATAAAAACAGATATCACAATATAATTGTAAAAAAGTGACGGTAAGTGTTTCGCACTTATTGTTGTGTATAACAGKACCGTTACACTACAGAGAATATAACTAGAATAATAATCAACTTCAATACCATAAAAGAAACAAAATTTAATGCGAAACTATTTTTGTCAATAGCCACTACTATTTCAATGCTCGCAACTGTATATATATACTTTATAGAGTCTCCGACACTTCCTTTTGGGTGTTACAAACTTCGTGACAAACGTAATACAGGTTAGGGTATAATAAATAGGGTAATAGGGTTTAGGGTATAATAATAATCTGGCGTGCCACATATAAAGCCTCGGGAAGTTCTTGAATACAATAAATGAACTTGGAACATTTTTTTTAAGAAAACAATATAACAAATGAACTAAATAATATGAAAACATATGCTATTTCAATACTGAACAATATACAAAAAAATACAGATTTGAATTCAAGTGCTGCATATATACACACAATAATATGAACTGTTATTGTTTCATAAAATTATTTTATTTATTTTTGAATTTTTATAACTCTGATGTCCATATACATATAGTATATGTATATAAATGCGTGCAACTAATTAACATTGGCATGCTCCTGTAAATATTTTGCACCTATTTGTAAAATAATGAGGGATTAAAAGTACTGCTCAAATTAGTTTATTTTACATAAAACTATTTCCCCTGAAATTTGTCAAGGGAAAAATTTCAAAATTTCCTATTCCGTTCCTATATTTCCTGTCTTTTCATATTAAGATGTTTTATGCAAAGCTTTTACTATATTTTGATTAAAAGTTACAAAATTTAATAATTTTAGTGAAAAAAGTATGATCAAAAGAAAATATTGCGCTGATGATGAGAGAATGGTAAGTCATATGATGAAATCGCAAATTCGCTCAATATACCGAAAGAGATGGTCTTTAATGCAACCAGATTCCGCATAAAACTGCTAAGAGGAATTAAAGCATCGTTTTTAGGCAAAATGAGAACGCAATAGCCGTAGATACTATTAGTATTATTACTAGGTGATTGCGAGAAGCATTAGTGTGTGTACGGATTTCCAGGAAGAAGCAGGAGGAAGAAGAAAAATAGTGCGAAGACAGAGTTAAAATATTGCCACTTGACAATAAATGAGTAAAAGAGGTGTTAGATAAATTCTTTTGTTGAAAATAATTGGCGAGTGTTTCCCACCGAATAAGACTCAATAAGCATAGTGGTTTACAATGCTAGCCGCTGTTCCGTCTCGATATCAAAGCCGACATTGCAGAGTTTCTCTTTCACCATGCGCACAGTTTCAAAGTCAGCGGATCAGGGCCGGCCCGAGACCATTTAGCACCCTAGGCAAATGCGTATTTCTACGCCTCTTCTAAGCTTATTTTGCCTTAGCAACCAAATTTATAACATTAGAAATTATTCAATTTTTGCACTATTATATAAATTTTTTTCACACTCTATTAGCAACCGACACATCTGTTGACAATTCTTATTTTTTACAATGTTCAAAAATGGTTGCTGATCAGTACTAAATAAGACCAAGAAATGCAATGGACGGGACAGCGACTGAGGCGATTAGGGCTGTGTGGCATTTACTATAGTGGCAATATAAAGAAGCCCAAAATCGGTGAGGGATTTGTTGTGGAGACGCCAAGAACTGGCATTAACCCCGGTACATGAACGTCCGCAATCCGTATCAAAGCGAAGTTTTTCAACATTTCTTCTATGAGCGCACCAATGGGAGCTGCTCCCGCCACGATGTCAAAATCGTGCTTGGCGACTTTAACATTAGGGTGGGAAAAAAGCTATCTTTGATACAAAGGTCGGTAAATTCGGTATCCATGATGAAACAGTCCCAAAGGAGTTGAGGCTCGATTCGCGGGGTACCGAAATTTGGTTATTTGTGGTACATATTCCAACACACAAAAATTCATCAAGCTACCTGGCTGGATCGAAAAGTTACCTACTAGATCGATCACGTTGTGATAGACGGAAGACATGTCGCCAGTGCTTAAGATGTGCCTACGCTCCGAATAACTCTATCTTTTTGCTGCTACAATACGTATCCACCTCTGTGCAACAAAAACGGATGTCAACAAAAACAAGGAATTTTCGACGTCGAGAAGCTGCAATCACAACAGATAGCTGAACGATTTTCTACCCGACTTCCACTTCCGCTTTCTGAGAACACTTATCAGCAATCTGTCGGTGGGACGGCATTTCAAGCGTACAGCTTACGTACAGCTGAAGTCGAAACCATCGATTTTCGGAAAAGGCAAAAGAGCAGCTGGTATGATGAGGAGTACCTTGTCACAGTGGAGAGAAAACAGACTGTCAACCTCACAACTTTACAATCGACCACAATACGTCGCGACGCATACAAAGTTCTATCGAGAGTATTGTGTGAAAGATTAAAGTCCACCGTCAACGAAGTGATTGAACTTTATCAGTATGGCTTCAAGCCTGGAAAATCAACAACAGACCAGATACTCACCATGCGCCAAAACTGACGTTGAGACTTCTTCAATCTTCTGCTGGAGAAAATATTTCGATCTGCAGAGCTGAAACGAGAAGGGACAATCGCGGCTTTTAGGAGGTACAGCTGCTGGCATACGCCGGCCATTTTGATATCATTGGCTTCAACATTTGCGCCGTTTGTTTTGCATTCTCCCGACTAGATAAGGAAGCGGAGCAAATAGGCAAGTAAAGTTCTCTCTCAACGTAAAAAGACCTAACGCTGTAAGTCACTCATTATTCCCGTCCTGTTATATGGTGCAGAGACATCATCTGATGAGTCGACGTTACAAATTTTCGAGCGAAAGGTTCTGCTGAAGATTTATTGTCCTTTACGCATTGGCAGCAGCGAATACCGCATTCGATGGAATGAAATGGATGGCTGAGCTGTACAGGTCTTATGAAAACATTGACATACATATTTCAGCGAATTAAAAGACAGCGTAGTCTGAAGGGATGAAAACGCTCTATCTCTGAAAGTATTCGACGCAGTACCCGGCAGGGAAACCGAAGATGATTAAGTCCTCCACTCCGTTGGAAAGAGCAGGTGGAGAATAATCTGGCTAGACTTGGAATATCCAATTGGCGCCAATACGCTTTGCTTCTGGTACCAACTATTCCAAAGTACAGCTCTATATTTTATTATAGTACTTAGTTATGACACTTTATTGGCTTTCACTTAATGACATTTTGTGGGTGTGGCAATGGTCCGATTACACCCATCTACGCAAGTGGGAGTTACTTTTTTGTCAAGTAACATGTGTACTATTAATATACATATCTTAATTTTTACTCAAGCTAGCGCTTGCACGCATGGATGGACAGACAGACAACCAGCCGGATTTCAACTCCTCATTTATGTATATACTATACAACCCAATATCTATCCCGCTTATACGCACACAATACGTGATCAAAAATATTATACTCTGAAGAAAAATGTTGAAAGCGTATAAAAACATATATTTTTTTGATCTAAAGGACCTCCTCTATCCGTATATACCCATTTTAATCCCGAAATCGGGGGATGCTTTCTAAAATTTACCAGTAATTTCAAATATTTCAGTGCGTATTTCTTTGATTTGTATTGAATAATATACATACTTACATTCATATACATTTAACATTTATATCCACTAACCCATCACGCTATATATTTATTTCATAACGAATAGTGGAAAAATAATTGAAATTCAATAGTTGTTGAATTCTTTTTATTGTAAATTACGTCAGGAATGTGTTCTGCCGCTAAAATAACAGCACGTTTCTTGGGCTCCCTGTTAGACTAGTTTTACAGCATAATTTCTATATAACCACTACAACAACAAAACACATAAGTCCTTAATGTGTAATTAACGTATCTGATAAACATCTAATTCTTTTTGCACAATTTTCTCTTTCAGGTTTCGCAGGATTAAATATTTTACATTGAATGTCGTTACGGAATTTATTTGAAAAATGCAGAGGCAACGAGTCATGACAACTTTTCGACAAAATTATTTATTGATCTAACATTAAGATTTATTATGATAACGTCTCGATTTAGCAGATTTCATTCCTTAAACGACAAATATAAATGTCCTTGATGTTCCAAAACCATATTTCTTCGAAAGAAACGTTATGCTCTTATTTTACCTAAGACAAAAGGAGCTGCAGCGATAAACATATTATATTTAATGAAATTACATAAAACGCATTAATATTAAATTTACGTACCAATTCGGATAGCAGCACATAATACTGTAAAAAAAACAAAATTGTTACGCACATCTGCTTGGGTTCGTTTTTTCTCCTCAGCAGCATCGATTTGTGGTGGCATTCGAAACATATTTATTTTATTAATTTTACAATCTTTCTATATTAATTTTCACGTGTTTGTTGTTTAGATTATAGAGCTGCAAAATAATCGAAGGAACTATCGATAGTTTATTTTGACCATCGTTGACTTATGGCCTAACTAGATTTGCCAACAATTTTCATAAAATTGCTAACTTTCAATTAACAAAGCTACCCTAAACGACTGTTAAAATTAACAGCCTTATAGCGCGATTCTGTAAGCAAGCTCTTGTCACTATTTGAGAAATTTACAGGTAAAGCCTCAATTTGTGACTTGTTACTATTCACTAAACAGTGTTGTTGTTATTTTAACGGTATATCAATCCTGGTTAGGATGGTAAGGGGTATCCAGGCTGTTGCCGACGTCATCTAGCGAGAGGCCCAGGGAACGTGCTGTTTCGACCAAAGGCAAAGGGGTGTTAGACGAGTGGGGTTGGCAGGGTAAGCAAAGAAGTGGCTACAGTCATGCGGAGACACATTGCATGCAGGACATATATTGGATATGTCTGGGTCTATTCTGGATAAGTAGGAGTTTAACTTGCTACAGTATCCAGAACGAAGCTGCGCTAGGGTCACTCTCGGCAACTCAAGCTCTTCGGCTGCGATGGGTGGTGGTTTGTCTCAAAAAACGCCATTCACTGGAAGGTAGTTGATGAAGGTGTTGATAGCTCCACTATGGATGGCGGTCAGTGCCTGTCGGAGGTTAGTGGCGCCCAAAGTCCGATGGACGTACTGTTCGATGTCATCGACGTAGTTAAGGAAAGACCTCTTGATGTTCCTAAGAGGCGGTTCCGCTCTAAGCAGATAGAACTGCTTGGAGATGAGTTCATTATGCTTCTTTACAGGAAGCATAAGCGTCTCACTGTGGAGGTGTTCTATTGGAGACATCAAAAGGCATCCCGTCGTGTTCTGGAGTGCAGTATTCTGGCAGTTCTGAAGTTTCCTCATCTGCATTCCAACAGTTGCCAACAACGTTTCTTTGTCTTTTCCCCATGTGCTGCCGGCTAGCAGCTTGAGGATCTTGTTGCGGCTCTGTACTTTGCAATAATCGCGGTCGTATGGGGAGAGAAGGAGCATAGACTATCGAAGGTTACGCCTAAAATCTTAGGGTTATTGACAGCAGGAATTTTGACGCCATCGACTGCAATATTAAGCACAAGTCTAAACTCCTTCGTCCATTTCGTAAATATTGTCGCAGTGGATTTGGTGGAGGAAAGTGTTAGGTTCCGTGCAGTGAGGAAATGAGAAAGATCGGAGAGGTATTTTTTACTTTTGAACTCCTGCCATCGATTCCATTACCCGACGTAAATATCGTGCGTACGAGGTTATGGAAACCTCTGGTGGCTGTGGCAGTTTCGAGTTGTAGAAGATAAACAGTAGCGAGAAGAGGACACTACCCTGCGGAACCACCTGTTTAATTCTTATAAGTTTAGATGTTTAACTTCGAAATAGTACGGATGATTGTCGACCGCTCAGGTAGTATTAAAAGTTTTTGATAAGTCCAACGCTACGAATATCGTTCTCTCACAGGGTGGTTTCTGGTTAAGGCTGCGAACTATCTCTGCGTTTATGACGTGGTGGTACTGTGCACTTTTCGGCATCCATGCTGGTGGATGGCTAGGCTCAGGTGATGAGTGAAGGTCGGGAGTAGGAAGGCCTCAAGTGTCTTCACCACTGAGGAGAGGAGAGTTAGCGGACGATAGGACTCCCCTTTGTTGCCGGGTTTCCCAGGTTTGAGTAGTGGGACCACTCTTCCGACTTCCCACACATCGGGTATTTGAAGAGTGGTCAGCGACAGGTTGAGGACCTTGGTAAGATAGCTTACTCCCGTCGAGCCTAGACGCTTTAGCATAAGCATGTTGATTCCATCAGGGTCAATGGATTTGGAAGATTTGTTGATTACATTCTGAACCTCCTCGTCAGTGAAAGCTTTTCGACATTTTGCGCAGCCGTCGGTTAACACATCGCTTGGTTTTGTCTAACGAAGGGTGCAGCGTAAATTGTCGGCTAAAATATAATAGTTCGCGCACTTCTTCATGTCAGAAGAGGCATGACCATTGAATTGAACTTCATCTCCGTCGTCATGTCTCTTCGGGTTAGACAAAGCCTTGACAGTAGCCCAAAGCTTACTCACAACGGTGAAGAGGTTGCAGGACTTCAGGTGCTCTATCCGTTTCGTCCGCTTATGATGGTTTACCAATCGCCGAATCTCCAAATTGAGATACCTTATTCGGGGATCCTCGGGATCGGCATGGCGTAAGGTGTCCCGCTCATTAGCTAAAACGTCTGCTTGGGATGGGAAATTAGGGCGGATTTCCACTATTATACCAGCCGGGATGATGCGAGAGGTAGCTGCTGCGATATCTTTTGTATCAAACAACGCATACGTCTGTAGGAATGGGTAGAGCGTTGAAGGTGCTCTCAGTAAAGTCTGTGAAGCCGACCCAGATAGCTTTGTTAAAGTTAACGAAGGAGTGGTTGTCCACAGAAACAAAATCGAGAGGTTTCTCGATCGAGATAATTATGGGCAAATGGCCTGATGAGAGAATTAGCATAGGTCGCCAGGTTATGCTATTTATCAGACCACCATTAGCAGGGGTATTATCGGGCGGGCTATTACAGGCATGAACAGGTCTTAAGATGGCTCCGAGGATACGGAGCAACCCTGCTGCAAGGCTTTACTCTAATGACGACAAACAAAGATTAACACTTACATATACAAACGTGGTTAAATCGCCGAAAAAACAGCCCTTGGCTAGATAAAATCCAGGTCACCAAACAGTCTCTAGCATTTGTCTCAAAATATTGATTAAAATTTGTGACCTGATAGTTAACAGGTTGTTTTTAGGACCTTCTTCAGAACTAAAGGAGTACACGTACATACATACATACAATACATTTTCACATCTTTCCGTGCAAAAAAGGCGTTTAATTTTTAATATATATAAAAATTTTACAATGTTTTCATATGTATATCTTTTGTATCAAACAATTGAATTGCAATATAATTTTATTTAAAATAATAAATGTTATTAATTCATTAATGTTTTATAATATCATAAATTTGACGTTGAAACGTTGAAAGGACTTTGTGAAATTCATAAATAAACAAAAATAAAAGAAGACTGATCTGTCAACCTGTTGAAGTGACAATTCTTTGCATGAAATAGTTTGCATAAAATTTTTTATGCCATATATTAGGGGAGTTCGCTTGCTCTTGTAAAACTCTTGCACGGTGCAAGAATTGCATATATTTACTCTTGGTGCACCGGCAAAAACACACGCAGAAAATTATTTGCAATGTCTGTAAAATATGTCAGACCAATGTCAATCTTTTAAATAGATTTTATAATTTCTACTTAAATTATAAATATTTGTTACAGTTTTTTTTTTGTTAAAAATGTATACAGAAGGTGCGCCAATTCAAAAGAGCCATGTCTAATAGTCTTTCACAATAAATTGAGCAAATCAGCCGTTCATATATCAATAGATTCTGCAATGGGTGCTCTCGTGCCCTTGTATATTTCGGTATTGTATTTTTGCAATCTGCAATCCTGCAAAAGCATGCGAATACCCCTATTGTATTACATAAGTAATATGGAATGTCCACAGGCAATTCGTACAGCAATAAACCTAGTATTCCATACACTTTTGCCTGTCGAGATGCCCCATAACATATTGCCAAAGGAGACTGCGCATTACTAATGTTTAGCAATTGATTTCTAAATATATTTCATGCCATTCATTGCTAGCAATGTATCGCCTTTTTGGATCAGGCAACATGTACATGAAAATAATATTCAAAACATAAATTTTAACAAAAGAATATATAAACACATACGTATGTATATATATGTATGATTAATATTATAATAATAGTTAATAGTATATGTAAATATCATTGCTCATATTAACTATATAAATTTAATTGGTATGAAATTTGTTTTTTTTTTTTTGTTTAAGAAATGCGTTTGTAGAAAAGGTTCATTCAATTTTTTATCATCGTCGTAAAATTTTAAATGCTTCTAGAGATCACAGCCCATACAGTGTCGGGCAAAAATCATCATCATTTTAGTATAACCAAGTTTCTTTAGATTAAAAGTTGTGACGCGATTAAAATTCCACTTATTTCGAAGAAATTAATAAAAAAGGGACCATGGCTGGAAACACAAATTAAATTCTATTAAAACAATTAATAGTAAAAAATAAATAGGAATGACTTATCACAAGAAGACATTTGTAACACATTTTATGTCAACCAATCAACAGTGAGCTTTATTATAAAGAAATTTAGAGAATTAAAATAGTTTTCAGATAAGTCGGCAGCGACCATGTTTAAGGCCTTATATTTGAAAGTTATCAGCCGTACTGTACAAAGAAGAACGTCTGCAGGTGGGCTTACATATTATAAGGCAGTTAGAAAGTGTTTTATATCAAGCAAAAAACGACTAAACCATTAACAATTTGCACATACACTGGTTAGTAAAACGATGGAAAATAATACTTTTTCTCTTATGAATTAAAATTTCATTTGAAATATTCAGATGGAATGAGAAAAGTTCGTCAACCAAAAAATAAGAGGTCATATCCCCGACACTGCCAAGGTAATGTTAAGCATGGTGAAGGTGGCATGGTATATTGATGTTCTTCAGGGCTTGGCCTTGAACGTCTTCATCGAATCAATTGGATAGATGCATATACAAGGACATCCTTGAGTACGTGACGCTTCCTTTTATGGTCGTTTCAGCATGACCCAAAGCACACGTCGAACCAGTGGCAAATCGGTTCGTAGCTTAAAATATGAATGACCTAAAATGGCAAGCTCAATCGCAGGATCTCAATTTCATTAAGAATCTTTAATATATAACAAATAGACAAAGAAGGAAAACAAATTGTCCGAAGCTGCAAAACAAGTCTTGTTAAGTATTCACAAGTAGTTATTAACAATAGTATAGCCGTTATGACAAATAGATGCAGTGAAGTAATACAAAATTATAGTTATGCTATAAACTATTAAATAACAATCCAAACATTACTCCAATAAATTTTGTCGTACTGAATTTTGAATATGTTTAATTTTTTCCAATAAAATGGCATGGAGTCAAATAATTTCTACGATTTTGCATGTTTTCATAAAATAAATAGTTATTTTTCAAATCCGAGTGATTTGTTTATATTTGAAATGATAATTGCGAGAATAGGAGATGATAATGTAATTCGTTGGTAGGAGTCCAATATGTTTTGTTCGACACTGTATATCTACTAGAACATACCTACCAGACGCCATTTCGAAACTGATTATTTCATGTTATCAAATGCCCATACAAAAACATTGCCAACCTCAATAGCAAAGTATTTCACAGATTGCTAACCCTAGCTGGTACTTTTCTCTCATTGAACACACTTCACAGAGTTGCTTAGATAATTTTACATCAATCTATTAAATAAATAATGACTTACCATGTAATTTGGCTTAGTTAATTGCTAAATGGTACTGTTAATTGTGTACAAGTAGAGGTTAAACTATGAAACTTATTGAAAATTTTAAGACGAATCTATTATAATTTAAAATCTGTAATCTTTTGGCAGCGACATCTACAGTGCTTCTATAAATTTCTAGAACGAAAATAACCTTTAGGAAATTTCCAGTATCGAACGACAATAAAAAGAGAAGGTGAAAACTTGCATTTAGTACTCAATAAAACACGCCGAAGAAAAGTTATATCGTGGTAAATAGAATTTCATTGAAAGAACACGTACATTTTTTAATATAGTAAAAAAACATATTCATGAACAGGTATTTTAAATGATTATATCTATGAAAAGAAAAATAATTTTTATTTGATTTGAAAATGTGAACTGTGCAAGAAGTTAAAGATGGGCTAAAGAGCAAAGATATAAATGAATGGGAACAAATATATACCGAACACTGTGAAGCTGTAGTTAATCAAAATTAGTAGCACTGTAGATTTAATTCTTAGTATTGTAAACATTAATTTTCCATAATATATAAATAAACTAATAAAGTACATCAGAGAGGTGATTTAATATTACAATTAGATACAAGTATATATTAATCTAATAGGTTAGTAACAATTATAGTATAATGTAGTTGAATAGTGGAGGGGGGGGAAGCTTTTAGTCCGGAGCAAACTTTTCGTTTCGTTATCCACATGTTCGGTTTGGGGCGAGTTATTAGTTCAAAGTGTTGAGTCGCGTGGTGGTGGATGAGAATTAGGCTTGTCGAAATTGGTTTGAAACTTCTGGAAAGAAAAAGTCGTAAATATTCAATCGTTTCTCTAGTTATTTTGTATTTACTTTTAAATAAAAACTTAAAGAAAATGACAGTTTTCCTATGATTTTTCTTCTATTGTCAAAAATTATAGAATTTGTGACTCATTGTGCTGAAAGGAAAACTAGCAGTAAATCTTTCAAAGGAACGAAAGGGCAACACATTTTTAACGACGGTGCTGATTATACTACACTTGAATAGAAGTTATTAAAAAGTAATTGAGGTATCTGAAATAACGTATTGAAGAAATGTCTGTGATTGGAATCGATTTTGGCAATGAGTCTTGCTATGTTGCTGCCGCCAAGGCCGGTGGTATTGAAACCCTTGCTAATGACTATAGTTTACGTGCAACGCCGTAAGTATAATAATTATTTTCTTGTAAAATTAAGGAACATCTTATAGTGCTAAATAAATGCATGTTTAAGTTATAAATTTTGAGGTTATGGTAGTCTCTTATAGTCGCTGTACTCTGTCTACGACGAAAAATAATATACATAAGCCAACATACATATGTATGTATAATTGCTTAGAAGAAAAATAAGTCGGACAATGAATGTTGTAATATTTGTATTTAAAGTAACAATATTGGTTGACTACTTTTTTAATACAGTAATATCTGAAAAAATAAACGTTAAATAAAACGTCTTATGTCAAAATTTATTTTTGCACCAGAACCGGGCTGGGATTTAAAGGAAGTTTGCCAGATAAGAAAAATATATACATATATTATATATAGTTGTCGTTGACTTATGATTTTTGAGATTTTAGCATTGATTAATAATGAACGCTAATATATAATACTCTCATTTTAACTCTGTATTCGGGATACGCTATTTTAAATTTCAGTTGACAGTTGTTGTCCGGATAAAAAATCCAAGTACTTTCCGGTTATATAGACGCGACTGCTTTGGGGATGGTGAGCGTTGAGTAATTTTTTAATTACACATTAAAAGATATGAGCTGGCGTCAATTTTAGCCAGTTTTTTCTTATAAAATAAACCTGTATGCCTTAATTTCTAATTAAATGTTAGATTATAATAACTTTTACAGCAAAAAAAAATTATAATTTTGATGTTAAAACTACTCTTTTTTTTGTAAGTGGTAGGTATATAAATATATTGCTCACTGGGTTAAATAAAATAATCTTAATGCTTAACTATTTAAGAGACATACCAGATAAAATATATATTAATTATCGGTGTACGTATTATTTGGGCACATTATTTAATATACATTTTACTTTAAATCGCTTTAATTTTTTCAGTACCTTTGTCGCTTTCGATGGAAAGAAGCGCATAATTGGCGTGGCTGCCAAAAATCAACAAGTCACAAATATGAAAAATACAGTGAGTGGTTTCAAGCGTTTGTTGGGCCGTAAATTCAACGATCCACACGTTCAACGAGAACTTAACAGCATTCCAACGAAAGTGGATCAACGTACTGATGGCAGCATTGGCTACAAAGTTAACTACTTGGATCAGGAACAGTACTTTTCCCCCGAACAACTGACAGCAATGTTATTCACCAAATTGAAGGAAACATCGACAATTGCTCTGCAGGCACAGGTATGTTATGGTTCTCTTTTATATAAAGTTTTCAATTTCATCTTCGAGGATTTATTAATTGAAATTAGGTTAATGACTGTGTAATCACTTGCCCAGCATACTTCACTAACTCGGAACGTAAAGCATTGTTAGATGCTGCTCAAATTGCAGGTCTAAATGTTTTGCGCCTTATGAACGAAACGACAGCAACTGCGCTCTCATATGGTTTTTATAAGCAAGACTTGCCTGACGAAAGTAAACCACGCAATGTTGTATTCGTCGATTGTGGCAATTCTTCACTTCAAGTAAGTGTGTGCGCCTTTACTAAAGGTAAATTGAAAATGCTGGCAAGTGCATGGGATCAGATTGGGGGACGCGACTTTGACAATGTGTTGGCAGAACATTTTGCCAAAGAGTTTTACGATCGTTATAAGCTGAATGCCAAGGCAAATCCTCGTGCTTATCTACGTTTACTTACTGAAATTGAGAAATTGAAGAAGCAAATGTCTGCGAACAGTACAAAATTGCCTATAAATATAGAATGTTTTATGGATGATGTTGATGTTTCTTCGTCAATGCAACGTTCCCAGATGGAGGATTTAAGCTCTCATTTGTTTAAACGAGTAGAGATGACGTTCATTAAACTGTTACAAGATTCCAAGTTGTCGCTGGATGACATACACTCAGTTGAAGTTGTCGGTGGTACTACTCGTATCCCGGCCATAAAGCAAATTATTGAACAGGTAAGAAACATAGCTCATATGAAGCTTACAATTTTTTGATATTCAAAAGTTACTTATTAATACATTAATCAATGTTTAGGTATTCGGAAAACCTGCTAGTACCACATTGAATCAGGATGAGTCGGTTTCACGCGGTGCCGCATTGCAATGTGCAATCATGTCACCAGCAGTTAGAGTCCGCGAATTTGGTGTAACTGATATCCAAAATTACGCTGTTAAAGTGAGTTGGGATGGTGAGGGTTCTCAAGCCGGCGGCGAAATCGAAGTATTCCCAGCTTTTCATTCCGCTCCGTTCAGTCGCTTACTAACATTGAACCGAAAAGATCCCTTCTCAATGACTGTGCAATATGCACAATCTATACCCTTCCCAGATCCAGTTATAGGAAAATGGTTTATTAAAGATGTTAAACCAAATGAACGTGGAGAGCATCAGGAAGTTAAAGTGAAAGTCCGCATTAATCACCACGGTCTGGTATTGATTTCTAGTGCTTCTCTTGTTGACAAGAAAGAAGAAGAAACTGCCAATGCTGGAGTTACTGCCGGCGAGCAAAATTTAGCACCTAGCAGTGAAGAAAAGGGAAATGCTGGCGATCAACAACAGCAAACTGGTAACGGTGGTGAACCTATGGATGTACAGCAAGAGGTGAGTTCAAGTGTTGTAAAATAAGCATTATTTATTTGTGTATATTTATTTGTTATTCATTTGAATACATGGAATAGGATATGCATTTCCTTGCTTACCGAGTTTTTGTATTTAACTGTAATTTTGTTGTGCTTTTAACGATAAAAACCACCACCATGTCTGATTAGTTTCCTAGTAGTAGGTTGTTGCAATTCAATATTTCAATCAAAATCAATCAACAAATCGAATATTTTATAACAAGCACAGCTCTAAATTAACCATTGACGAAAAAACTATTAGGCGCCATATATAGCTAATCATAAAATATTTATAGTAGAGGTATGTATAGTACGTTATATAAGCGGGGAGACTTGAATATCTTTAATATGAAGCCTTCACTGATTGCTTGAATACAGGTGGCGCAGAAATCGTGCTTAAAAATCAAACCGCAATAATTTTTTCTAATGAATGCATTCCATTTAAAATTATCCAATAAAAAATTACGGTGGAGCCAGGTCAGTCCAGCGGAAAGTGCAGTTTCTTGATATTAATTTGTTTTCAAATTGTCTTTGGAGCTCTGCAATAGTCAGTCTGGCTATGTGTACAGTTGCTCCATCTTGCTGAAACTAAATGCTATTGAAAGGGAGTTCTATATAAAAGAACTCATTCAACATCTTTAAATAACGGTGCCTATTGACATTTACTGTTACACCGTTTTGTTCAAAGAGTATGGCTCGACAATACAACTTGATAACACTGCCTATCACACATTGACTCATTTTGGATGAAGTCCTGTCTCGTGGATTATTTCTGGATTTAATTCACTCCATATACGGTAATGTTGCTAGCTCACACTTCATTTTAGATCAAAATGGGTCTCATCAGACATAAACAGACAATTTATCAAGTTATTGCCTTTATCGGCCATTTCAATCGTTTTTTTAGCAAAATTCCAAGAGAATAGGCAAATGTTGAGTGTTTCACCGGCTAGTTATTTGAACTTTATACGGAAACAGATTTAGGTAAAGTCCGTTGTAATGACCGTCTGCTTATTTCAAGTTGCGCCTAAGAGTTACGAGTCGAAACTCTTAGATTTGCCTGAATTGACGATGCAACAGCCGCGATTGTTCCTTGAATACGAATATACGGACCTCGATGGTAGGGTCTTCTTGCGATACTTCCAGATTCGGTAAACATGTCTATCAACTTCATAACGGTTCATCTAATCGGGGGAGTGTATTTTCGTTATCCCAAGCATTCAGTTCTAAAAAATATAAATAAAAACCTGGCAAATAAAAAAGTAAGTCAATTACTTACAAAGCAAACAAGTTATTACGTTTTTTCTATAGCACGGTTCGCGCGCCTTCCTGTATTTGAAGTTCTCTGGATAGTTTTATCAACAGTTTTTTTTTTAATTCGAAGACTCGAATTATGTTTGTATATATATATATATAATATATGTACATATATATATATATATATATAATTTCCCGTAAAGTAATAGGACTGCGCCCACCGACTGGATTCGGTAGAGGACATTCCTAGCTAAAGAACGAGCGGCTGGTCAGTTGTCTCCGAGCATCTGGAGAGTCAGGACAAACATTTTAACGCGACGTGCCGCTGTGAGTGTTGCAAGCCGGAAATGCAGCGTTCGTTAGAGGAGAGGGATGCGAATAAATTCCGTGTGAAACTTGGTAAATCTGCGACAGAAACGTTTGGTATGATCAAGCAAGCTTACCCAGATGTTGCTTTAGCAAGACGAAGTGTGTTTCGGTGGCACCAGTCCTTTTTGGAGGGCCGGAACGAAGTCGTTATGAAGACCGTGCTAGGAGATTTGCGATGATCCCAAAAGTGCTTACTGGCGATCAGAAGTTGCGGCGAGTGGAAGTGTGCCAAGAAAATTTAAGCAAGTGTGAAAGTGATCCCCAATATTTAAATAATGATGTCGTGATTGAAGATGTGGCTTGCTCGGACTTTTTTTGTTTCCTTGCCTGAAAAGGCCGATGAAAGGCAAGCATTTTGAGATGACAGAGGTGATCCATGCAGCATGCACGTCGGCTCTCAAGGCTATTCCGGAGAATATCTTCCGTGATGCCTTCAGTGCTTGGAAATTGCTCTGGTAGCGCTACATCGACGCAGAAGGAGCCTATTTTGAAAGTTTTTAAACAATTGTAACGATTGGTTCAATACATTTTTTTCAATCGACTCAGTCCTATTACTTTCCGGACAAACCCTGTATACATTTCCGACTCTTTGGTATTTGTAAAAAAAACAAACAAGTACGTAAACATTTCCCGTTGATACATATTGAGATAAAATGATTATTGTTGTCGAATATGAAGGCGATATTTAAAATAAAGGCACAAATATTGATTAGTACAGAGGTAATTCTATATATGTACATATATGAATTTATTACGATTTTTTTATACTCTCTTTGTTGTAGATATTTTAGTAGTAGTTTTCCTAGAGTGTACATTCGTGCATGCATTTATTGTAGATATACATACATACAGTTATGGACAGAGATTTAGCGCACTTGCATTCATAATTAGAAATATTGCTGTCACTACAAGAGAGCGATATTTCGATAAATTTGTTATTAAGAGATCAATACTGCTTCTCACGCCTTTTTAATGCGTGGAAAAATAACCGTTATCATTTCCATTCATATGTTGCTAATACATATATTTTCGTTAATAAACTGGACAATGATTTAGCGCACTTATAGTTTTCGATCATTAGTTGTTAATGATTTAACAAATAACCGCTCTCAGTTGTGTAGTTGTAATCAATAGTTAATTTTAATTAAAATGCAAAAGAAAAATATTGTTTATTTTAAAAAAATTTACATAAACGGTACAAACCAAGTAAAAATAGCTTAAATAGTGAAATGTTCCAGAAAAATTGTACTCAATTAACATTACATGAAAATGTTAAGAATGACGCCAATCTGTTATCTCAAAACATAATTTGTTTTCCTTGGGCGTGTGAGCATAAACAAACCAATACTGTCCGAAAAGAATATTAAAGTACGGTTGGTCATTTGTCACAGATCAAAATATTTTAATTTTTGGAAAATGATACTTTTTTACGTATGAAATTCAAATAAACCACATTGGTCCTGATGGTAAACTTTTGTACATCAAGAGAAAACCCAAAAAGTCAATCCAAGATATACCAAAAAGACCGTAAAATACGGTGGAGGAAATTTAAAAGTTTGGGGTCGTTTTCTGGCTTGGGCTTAGACCACTACTAAAGATAGAAGAGAATGCCGTTCCCACAACAGTCGGGTCTACGAAAGCCGGAACGGACCCGGATTTTTATCCGGCCAAGGACTGTCAACTCGGCCGAATTCTGCCGTTACAACAACAACAACGTAGAAGAGAATACGGATAAATTTGCATATCCTAATATACTAAGGAATACGATGAAGCCCTTTACCTATAATGTTATGCCAGCAGATTGGATTTATGCACGATAACGATGCCTAGAATATTAGAAAACTGGCTTACCCAAAAAAAAAAGTTTCACTTGTTGATTGGCCGGCGCAAAGTCCAAATCTAAATCCGATCAAAACTTGTGGAATGAAGTCAAAGGAAAAATTGGCAAAAAAAATTTTCAAATTGCAACGAGGAGTGAAGGAAGCATGAAGCTAAATACTTGTTCAAGTCAAGTATTGATCTAATAATGTAAACTGAACCAAACATTGTATATTTATTAAAAGAAAGTAATTATTTTGAATTATTTTAGTTGTTAGTGAAGTAATAAATAGAAATATGTAAAATGTACAATATAACGCATTTACTTTCTTTAACTGTAACGTTATTAAGTATTGTATTTCACAATAAGAAAGTGCGTTAAATCTCTGTCCGTAGATGTATGTATGAGGTCTGTTAAAAAAATAAGGTGAATTTTCAAATTTCGCGGGCTACATTCGATATCGGTTTTTATTTATTTTTTTTTGTTTTGTTTCACGCGTCTCGAACGTATCGCAAACTAACAAAAGAGCCACAATCCAAAAATTTTTAAAATCAATTTTTTTCAATATATTAATTTATATTACACTTATCTACCTACCCAAGAAATTTTATTGACATATTGACACCGTTAGGTTTACTTTTGTGCCAATTGTGGTATTTGTGCCGCTATTGCTGAAGTAAATGAAGTGTACTAACATAACAAAATAAAAATATCGTTAAAATGTTATGTTATATTATGAACAGACCTGTTTTTTTTTAATAATTCTTAACAAATTGCAAAATACTATTGAAATTATTTTCCGCTTAGGAAGGTGCTTTTAGTTCAATTTATTTAAGGCAAACATTTTTTTAACTTAAAACAAAAACTGCAAAAACAAAGTATATCGTCAACTGAAATGCAAAATAACGTAACAACATTTTCGGAAATTTGCAGTGGCATGAATGAAACACGAAATAAAATGGAACATGAGTGAAAAAAAATTTTAATTTTAAAAACGTTGAACATATATAATTTGAAGTAGTGAAGCGTAATTAATAACACACTCAATTTAGAATTTTTTGATGATACATTATTTTGCATTTCAGGTGTCGATATGTACATATGTACTATATGTGTACATTAAGTGGAATAGTTTGTTGTAACACTAGTAGTTGACAAGGGAGGCGAGACAATCTAGTCGAAATTTTTGTTCTTATGAATGGCGAAATTGTTTTCATTCTGTGCAATGTGCACCACCAAGAAAATAGTTTTCTTTTTTAATATGCTTGGAGCAGCAAGTTGAGGAAAAATTCATTCAATTGGTTTGTTTTAACCACCACGAAGGCAGATATACGGTCCAGCATGCATGAGTCATAACTAATCATCTCTTTGCTTGCATGAACTCCACTCATCTAACACCCTCTGGTCCGACCCCTCCGAAACAGCATGTTTTCTGGGCCTACCGTTAGATAACTTCGATGACGACCAACTCGAATCTTGCCACCTAAGCTGGGATTAGATAACATAGAACAACAACGACATATGCATTCATATCTGAATTCTTTTCAGAACACTGAACAGGAAAATTATTTATAATTAAAGAATTCAGGAGGCACAACATCGAAGTTTATTAAACGCGACGAATTAAAAATACTTACAAATATTAACAGTAATCCAAAAAAAAAGAATTGGGGCAGTTCATATTTGTATTGGAAGAGGAATGTGGGAAAACAATGGGCGTTTTCGGTAACGCAAACCGCGCAGTGTGTATTATACAATCCGTTCGAAAAAGCAAACCTGCCATTTTTGCTATAATTGAAAGTTCGATATCACTGTCGTAGCTGTTGCGCAAAAACGCACAAAACTTGCAACATATGAAAAGTAGTTGCACAGAAATTGTCAACAAAACCATCTATGCTAAGTAAAATGTCATTGCTAGCTAAAATGTAAAATTAAGTTAAATAATTTTATTATACTTTGTGGATTTTTCTTTTTTTTTAAATTTATTGTTATAGTAGAAAGAGATATTACGCCAAATTTTTGAACATGCCATTTGACTTTAATGCATCACTTTCAAAATAAAAAGGCCCAATGAAAACATCAGAATGGTTCTACAAATACGTGGATATATTTCGCGTATTTTTATGTTTGCAAATGCAAATTTTCAAATGCGCAGTTTCGTGCCATCTCAGCCATGGTAAAATCAGCAGTGCAAACTGCGCAGTGTTGCCAGTTTTAACTGCATTTCCGAAAAAGCCCAATTTGACATAAAAACATTAGAAACATTTTTATTGATAC
The DNA here is from genome assembly GCF_001853355.1 of Bactrocera latifrons. Classification (NCBI taxonomy): domain Eukaryota; kingdom Metazoa; phylum Arthropoda; class Insecta; order Diptera; family Tephritidae; genus Bactrocera; species Bactrocera latifrons. The sequence goes on from NW_017535308.1 coordinate 171,696, forward strand.
GATGGCATAGCCATTAAAAATAAGAACTTAAACATCAACAATTTTCGGAGATTGATCAAAAAAGCAAATGAGAATGGTGGAAGGTCTGATCTTTGACTTCTAACTCACTAAAAATCGGCGAGCGTTTTCAAATGACCGATATACTAAATAATTGGTAATATTCGCCATTTCTATTTAGTTATATTTTTGTTAGAAAATATGTTTAATTGGCATACAATTAAGAGACAGGCGAATATTTAAGTTAATGTGCATTTCAATTGTTTTTCTAATTTATATTAATAGTTTAGATATTTTCTGCTTAAATAGATTCAAGAATTTTTAATCTATAGTTGTATCACAAAGGAAAAAAAAAATATTTATTCCTGTAAATTATGGTGTTTGCTTTTTGAAGGGATGTAATTGACAAACGTATTTATAATATATATGTTTAGCAGCATTACCATCTGTTTTTCATTTCTTCCTTGCACTTATTCATGAGTTTATTGCAACTGTCCTTTAACCATCTGCCTGTTTTTTTTATTACTTCTTTCGCTTAAATTGTTTTGTTTGGTCCCAGAGAAACTATCCCAAGTCTAGTGAGTTGGTGAAGTTATTACATCAGTATACAATTGACTCATTCAATTTTGATTGATTTGTTTGTTGTTTTATATAATTGCGTAGGCATGTTATGAAAATGAGGAAGATAATAATACATCAACAGCCTCATCACCTGGAGGACAAGGGTGGGCTCAGCGGGTCAAAGGCTGGTTTAGTTCGGTACGTTTTCTAGCAATTACCAAAGTAAATATTACAATAATTAAAAAAGTTCATGAGTCTTCTAAAATTGTATTTATTAACATTGATCGATTATTAAAAATCAAAAAACATCTAATATGAATTTAACTACATATATATACATATGTATCTGTTGAATTGAGAAAGAAGACCGCTCACAAGCCATGCCTACACCCTGTGTGCCCCAAATATCAATAGTTTTGCATTTCACACAATGAATTTAAACCAAACTACCATATAAGTATATGTACTTTAACATTTATCTATAATATATAATTTTCTTTTAAAACCATCATACTACTCAATTTATAATTATATTTAAAACCGATATACATTTGCGTACTTGTATGAAAAATTACGTGTTAGTTTAATTGATTTGAATTAGTACCTGGTTTTATCTTTATTAATTAAAATTTTATAAAATAAAGATTTATAACACAACTTTATTGTTATTTAACTAGAAATCACGGCAGGGTTTTGCTTACTGATTTCTAAAGCAATTTTTTAACGTTTTAAAATTCCTATAGGCTGTTGCTGTATGAGCTGTTTCCTTCCTTTGCATTCATTTACATGAGGATGTCTTATTTTAAAATTATAAATATAATTATATTTTTGTAGAATACAATTGTATTCTCAGCAAGTTATAAATGTGCATTGTTCTGTTATTTTCAGGGCTCTGACAAGAAAAAGAAGAGCACTAAATTAATAGAGCTTCCAATGGAAGTGAAGACTCATGGTTTCTCATCACCAGACTTGCAGAACTTGGTACAACAAGAGGCTAAAATGATTGCAAATGACGCCCGGGAGACCCAACGCGTTGACGCTAGGAATGCCCTTGAGGAATATGTGTACGACATGCGTAACAAACTTCAGGTAAGCATTTACCTATTAATGATGTTGTAATTTACAATTGGTTTTGACATTTGATGCTGTTTTGCTATGTTTTTAAAGATACATACATACATTGTTAATTATATTAATTTCAAAAAGGAGCGCGTTGATGTCTTACTTAGTGACCGTTTAAAATGTTCAATTAAATTGTTGTCACGAAGTAAAACTAAAGGGAAAAGTTCAAAAACCGAACTAGAAAGAATCAAAGCTAGGGAAATAACTTAAAGTCGCAAAACGACATAATTGCTTGGATTTCCATCCTCTTGTTGGCGTTATATATACAAATATATATATACATACATACATATATCGGGGGTTCCAACCAATACGAAAGATAAAATTAAAAGAAGTTGGCCTTGACAATATGTGGTTCCAACAAGTCGGGGCTACGGTGCCACACAGTACCACAACCGAATTATTGCGAGATAAATTTAGAGATTCGATTATTTCAAGAAATTGTGACATTTAATGACCTGCAAGAAGTTGTAATTTAACACTTTTAGACTATTTCTTGTAATAATCCAGACTTTCTTCAAGCTTTAGAAGTCAATATTGAACGTGCTATTCATTATGTGCGACTTGATTTAGTGGAAAAAGTAAATAAAAAACATTTGAATTTCCTTCACAATCCATCATGTGGAATAAAGTCACTCGGATGTTATATTTTTGTTATATAGAGGCTAGGTCAAGTTGTGGCCCAATTTTCTCCATTTTAGGTACAAAGATATACTGTTAATCCGAAAAACACGCTATCTTATTTTCTATATGCGGTATAAAATCACCTGGAAGTTCGAAAAGCGTTGCGTTAGGTGTATGATACATAGACATATCATTGTCAGGAAAGGATTATTCCTGAATTTTAATTATATATCTCACTCATTAACCGATATTTGAGGTAAAAAGCCAACTGTAGGTCCTGGGGTCCAAATATTCGAAACCTAGGGGTTTGAACTGCAAAGGAGACATAAGGTATTATACATGTAAAATTGTATTCCTTTAATTAATTACGTCTTGACTTCTACACGGTAAATGTGAGTATCAAATTTTTGTTATATGGGAGTAGGCGTGGTTGCGGTTCAATTATTTCCAGTTTTTACACAAGCTCTTAATAAGGTTTCTCATACCATCTCGTATGTAAAATTTGCTGTCACTCAACAAGCACACAAACACGCATTTTCCAAAAGGCCGTCTTGCTTGGACAATCAAATCCTTCCTCATGAACATTAGTTAAATAATAATATAACAAGATGTATCACATCATTTGTATATATTGATATTTGTAAATATTAATCTTCAACAATGATTTCTTTCAGGGAGGTCCACTTGAACGTTATGTTTTGGAAGCAGACCGTGAAGCCATTTGCGCTCAACTTAATGATCTCGAAAACTGGTTGTATGAGGAGGGAGAAGATTGTGATCGTGATACGTACGTTAATAAATTGAAAGGACTTCATATCCAAACTGATCCTATCAAAGAACGCGCTAATGATTACGAGAATGCTCCAACCGCTTTTGACGAACTTAACCATAGCATCCAAGTAGCGCGCGCTTCTATAAATGAGTTCAAAAAGGGCGCTCCTAAGTATGATCACCTCACAGAGGCCGAATTCTTGAACATCTCTGAGGCAGCCGATAAAGCGCAGAAGTGGCTAGATAGTAATATGGCAAAATTTACACAAACACCACGCATGCATGACAGTCCTGTCAAAGTTGCCGATATACGTCATGAAGTACAGACGCTGAATGCTTGCGTCAATTCGGTTATTAATCGCCCTAAACCAAAACCAGCTGCGAAGCCAGCGCCTGCGAAAGATGCCAATTCAGCGGGAGCGGGCGAGCAGAATGGTGAGAATGCGGAGAAAGAAAACGATAAAACAGCACATAATCCAATGGATGATACTACCATGGATGTGGAATAAATAAATCAAGAACTTATTGCTTTTGTGGTGGGGGTGTTTATAGAATGTAAGTCGTCCTGCCTATACGTTAGGAAGCCAGAAAATATAGAACACACACGAGCTTTTTTCTGCTTGGAAATAACAAAATGCGTATGATATCTATCTGTGTTTAGGCGGGCATCGAATTAAAAGTGAAGAGAGAGTGAGAAGAGGGATATATCTTCGTAATATTGCAGTTGGGGGCGATAATATGTACCAATATAGCCACTGAAAACAGTCCGTAAATATTGAGATAAAAATAGAAAACAAACGCCGTGTGAATTCTGTTATTACTTACATACAAACTCAATTAAAAGAAATTCAATATTTACAATAAAAATAATGATTTGAATTTTTACTAATTTAATAAAATATTGACCAAATAACATATAACCGAAAATAAATCAATTCCTAAATATCTGGTGCAAAACAGATTACAATCATTGCTTTGGCTAAATCCCCTTAAACTTTGGTTCACAAAAATGCTTTCAACTTATTATTTTGTCAATTGAAATTGGAGTAAATATATTTTTTCACATGAATATTGTATAAGCAAAATAATCACTGAGTCCTCCTAATAATGTTTTCTCTTAAAGAAACAAATTAAATTACAAACATCTCGAATGGGGAAATTTTATATTCGTAGAAATACCGAGGATTCAGCGATAGCTAATATTGTATCCAATTTTATGTTGATGAATTTCAGAATTTATAAAATTCTTGGCATTTTTAGAATGTAATTTAAACTTATCAGATACCATTTAATTTTATTAACTATTTTATTTATATTACCAAATGGACCGACCGCCATTGGAAATGCAATGCACCATGCGATGATGACTTTTCTGTTGCTTTACTTTTAAGCTTATGAACAATTAGGTATGAAGAAGTGACAGCTATAAACTTACACACTTACGTATTATCACATTGCAAAGCGCATTCACGTAATAATTAAGGTTATGTATGTATGTACAATGTAATTGAATTAATTGCTGCGGTATTAATTTCTAGAATTTAGCAGATTTTTCAAATAATAAAATATATAGTTTGGCCTAAATTGAATTTATAAAGGAATACACCTAATCTAATAAACTAAAACGAAATAAACAACACTCAACAACAATTGCTGGTTGCGTTTGGTCATTTATTTTATAGAGGGTGAAAGAAATTAGATTATTATGTGACTCGAAATCTCAGTTCTATACTTCTATTAAATTACGACACGTTTATTTGTAATAAAATGAATAAATTTTGTAGTTTTTTTCTATCCATTTCAAAAGATGTGTATTAAATATTAAATTTAGCAAATCAAAATATTTTTTTTTACACATATAAGAAAAATTAATGCTAAAGCTTGAAATGGGGATATTTTATATCAAGAGTTTAAGTACACTAATGATTATTTATATAAATCAAAAGTAATTACAATAGCTTTAGCGGTTTTTGGTCTACATTTTCTTGCAATTATTCTCCCTAGACATCGATGAATGCTCCGTAGTCAATTTGTAGTATTATTTCCGGATTTTTTGACCCATTTAAGTCCATGATCTAACATTTTGGCCTTATTTTATTTTCGATGTCGTTGTTTTAGAATACGATTTTCCAAAAAGTTCCAGATATTTTGAATAGGACTAATGTATCTTGATTGCGGGACCTATGAAGTTATTTTTAACGCACGTACAAGATAAGATGGGTGTTTTGAGTCGTTATCCTGTTGTAAATAGAAGTGGCCGCTATTAATAGCCGATTTAAGCACACTTAAAATTTAATTTTTTTCTTAAAATGTTCATTCCCATTTTTAATAATATGGTTTTGCCTTTTGGTTTTACATTCTTTTCGTTCAAAAAAGTGTTTTTATTTTATGCAAATTAAGAAATTTTACTCAATTCGGTTAGGTTTGTTCGATCTTCTTGTGTCACGTCGTGCCCTGAAATAAAAAATATTAATGCTCAGTAAAAGAAACATTTGGAGCAGTCTTTCTAACGAAACATCCTAAAGGTTCCAAAACGGCTATTAAAAATACCGCGGTTTTTTAAATACGAGGTGCACATTTCTGAAGAGATGGTCTGATCTTTATGGAGATAACAAGCCAGAATGAGGGAAGAATGATGTGGCATCTAAAAGTGAGGAAAAAGCTATTGTTCTGCTTTGGAGGAGAAAAATGTATTTTATTAATGAATATGGGACTTACTTCAGAGATCTGTCATCAAGTGCAACTGTACTGGAATCAAACCACTTCTTTCAAAAACAGGACGCAGGAATACATCAATCGTGATTGGAACAATATAATATTTACGGATTATATTAACTTTTACATTGTTCTATACCTTGAGCCGTGTTTGACCAATAATAGGCGTGTAAAAAGGCGTGTTAAGCACCTCCAAAAGGTGCATGTTTAATGGTGCTTCCATTTTTTTGTTTTGAGGTGCTTCATGGAAACCTGAACGCCAGCACAATGATAAAAAACTAACCATAAGTGTATACTGCGAGAAGAAAATGATTTGGAACATTGAAAACAAGAATACTATATTTCTACTTTAGATTGGTCATAACAGCCACCAGATCCCAATTCAAAAGAGAAAGCTTGGGCTTAATGTAAGCAAAAATATCAAAAAAAAAAAAGGAACATTCAAGGTCAACAAAAGATTTGAATCGGCTACTATAACATACCTGGAAGTCGCTTCCTTGGGAATATGCTAAACATTTAGTTGCGGGTTGCCATCAAAGATGTCAGCCTATAATATACAATGCGGGAGATTGGAAAAGTTATTTAACAGTAACAAAACAATCTATTTTCTATAATTACAAAATTTTATAGAAACCTTATTTACACTTTGAAAACTAAAATCGTTATTTTTTGAATGCAAAGGCATGTATTTTTTTTTTTTAAATAATAATGTAATAATAACAGATAAAGCAAATAATGATATATTTTCTCTGATAATAATACGTCAAAAGTTTTTTTTGTCATTCTTTATAATCTGGCAGCCTATTTAGTAAAAGTTATCGATAAATAAAGTGTATTGAACTTACATGTAACCTTGTGCAGTAAATGAAATGTGGACCGTGTGGCCTAATGGATAAGGCGTCGGACTTCGGATCCGAAGATTGCAGGTTCGAGTCCTGTCACGGTCGAAAGTAAAGTAGCTTTTTTTCTATAATTTTTTTTTCTATTAATTTTATTTCCTGAATTATATTATTATATATTACATATGTTTATTTTGCCAAAGAGTTTCGCTCAAAGTACTGTGGCTCGATTTAATAAAAGTGTTAGCCTTAAAATATCCAAAAACCTGGTAACAATTAGACGGTCAGAACTCCCAAGTCTACTGATGACTGCACTTGAGCGAATAAGGAAAAATTGTGCAATTTCTGAAAGGAAAGTTGTATATTTTGATAAAAAGCTTTTTGTGTTACAAGCAAGAAACAATTCACAAAATGACCGCATTTATGCAACTAGTATGTCTGAGTTTCCAGCTGATAAAAGAGCTATGGAAACGTATCAAAGCACAAACTCGTTTATTGTTTGCGAAGCCATAATATCTGCAAAAATTAAACTTCATCTCCTTTTCATTGGCAAAGGAGTAAAAATTAACGCAAAATATTATTTGGGAGAAGTGCTTGTCGGACACTTCTCTGCTCATATATCCAATCTGTTTGGCAATAATCCAGCACTATGAACAAGATTCTTAAAACAAGAATTGCTCAGCAGTGGTGCAAAGGCAATTAAAAGCGAACAATTTGCATTTGTATTGTAACAGACATAATGCAAGTCTATAGTTTAACTAATATTAACAAGCTTCATTTGTATACCGTGACGCCTTCAATGCTTGGAAATCGCGTTGGTAGCGCTGCATCGAGGCAAGCCTATTTTGAAAGTTTTTAAACAATTGTAACAATTGGTTCAATAAATTCTTTTAAATCGACTCCGTCCTATTACTTTCCGGACAAACCCTGTATTAGTTGTCAAAATTTTACATGGCCCTTAAGCCCGGTAAAATTCTGAGTTTCGGATTCACCTCCAAAATTGTAAAAATTTTATCTGTCAGAATTTTAATTTCCTAACGTTTGGTACATAATCTAACCAGAGAATGAGAAGAATAGAGAAGACGCAAATGTTAAGTCCAATCTTTTTGAGTACTAGTTTGTAGATTTCACATTAGCAAACATCGAAAACACAACTTCGAAAGTAAGGGCTAAGTTCGGCTATAGTTCGGAATATTTCATACTCTTGTAACCAAGGATTAAAGCCGGGGTAATACCTGAAGTTACATAAGACTTGATAGTTACATGGGACTTAGGGCAAGTTTTCACCCGATTTGATTTATTCCACGACTCTTTGTGCACTGTTATGAGTAAAACAAGCCACCCGAGAGTTCAATAATCTTTATTTGAGTATATGGGGGCTAAACGAAGTATTGACTGGATCATGCCATTTCGGTCACAGAGACATACATATATCGGGAGAGGATTCTCTTCAAATTTTAATAACTTATATATGTATCTCATACATTGAGCGATATTTCGGTGAAAAGTCAGCTATACTATTCTACTATGACATACTTCAAGGCACCTTTTTGTGCAAAGCTTTATCTCGTTATATTATTTGCTTCGTATTTGTATACTGGAAAGTGAAGGAACCAAATCGAATTTATGATGAGAAAGGTATGCTATGATTGGTGGAGCAGGTCCCGAGATATGTTATTTTACCTGAAAGTGGGCGGTGTCACGCCCATTGTCCAATTTTGAACGTGTCTCTTTATCCATTTTGGCACTGTCAATAGGAGTTAATATAATATGAGATTTAGGCAAATTTGGTTGTTTTAGCTTTAATGATTAATGAGATATGTACATTAAACCTGTTAGATTACGCTCATTCTCATTTTTTCCAAGAAATACTTGTACTAAATTTAATCAAAATATCTTAATTTTTATTCAAGTTCTCGCTTGCACAGACGGACGGTCGGATGGATAGACAGTCAATCGGATTTTAACTCGTCTCATTACCCTGATTATTTATAGCCCTATATGTATATAACTCTATTATTTTTCATTTAGATGATACAAACAACCGCGGTAAACAAAACTATTATAGTCTGTAGAAACATGTTGCAAGAGCATAAAAATACAATATGAACAAAAAAGAACAACTGATTTATATGTTGTCACTTCGGGCATAACTTTTGACAAATACATGAGCGTCAGTCATCTGAATTTGATATCTATGAGATTGTCTCCTTTGAATGTAGGTTACGTGAAATCGATCTCTTTGTGCTTATGTTATGCTGCTTACATATGTTATTCCAGCGATTGTTAGCTGTTTAGTGTCTTAAATTCTATTTAAACATAAAAAAAATGTAAGCATTGTTCTCTTTTGTCAGTAACAATAGTTCGTAGATGAAACAGTGTTTGATTGCATGCTTTGTACTGTATCGCGAATAATTACTTTATGGTTTAGCATCATTTAAAAAATTCATGCCCGCACCGTTATTTTTAATGAAAAAGTCGCAACTTAGTAAAAGCGGAGATAACGTGGATTTTAAAGTAAAAATAATATAGTAGAATCGCACAAAAGTTAAATTGCGAGAAAGTTAAACCTTCGGCTAAGTTGACCGATTTTGAGTGTCCACTTACCGCGCCAAAAAGTTAACTTTTGGTAAACTTTTTTGAACTTATCTATTCTTTTCAAGTGAGTGCTGCAAATGAATTGTACGTATTATATCACCAAAAGTATGTCTATTTCCTCCTTTTTTCCAAATTTGAAAACTCTTTGGAAAAGTTAATATTTCGGAATAGTAAAACACTTGGGAAATTTTGGTTAACTTTTTCGCGATTCTGTTGTACACAGATAAATATTTAAGACGACAAAAATTAAGTACAATTTTTTGGAATTTCTAGGGAAATACTACTTGGAACTGAATTATCAGATGAGGAGCGTGGATTTATCCGCAGCAGCTATTAAAGGAATAAATATCTGGTATGAATGTTGGCCATACCGCTTTTTCTGTAAAAAGGCATAGCAACACAACAACAAATTGTCTTAGTGGTTATTACAGGAGCAAACAGCGCATTCAACAGCTAGCAACCAATAGTCATACAAGTAATGCATGACGAAAAGAAATTTAATTTGAATGGACCACTTGCCATAAGGCAATGCAGAGGCAGAAACCTACGTTTGTTGGAAAATGAACCCCTTAATTTTGGTGGTAATGTACACGGCGATGAATGGATTTTCCATCAAGACAGTGCTACGATCCATGTGGCGAAGAAGTCAAAGGAGTTGTTTAACTCTCGGAAAATTGTATTGCTGGAGTGGCAAAATTTATGCATCTTCCCAGCAATAAGACAGTTTTAAGCAACTGAAACATGCAATTTTGTCCTTGGTAAAAACACTGGTGGAGTCAGCGCCTCATTGCGTCCAATTACTGAAAATAAATAAAGGACCATATCTTATAATGCACATATAATTATTTGACCGAGGTATATGAATTACACATACCATTTGGCTGAACAGTAGAAAGATGGTTGTCTAGCTGTTTGCTTGTGCAGCTTTCCATACAAACACTGCACAGAAAGTTTTGACAGACAAATAAGGAGAAGCTAAGTTCGGGTGCAACCGAACATGTTATACTCTTGCAGCTTATAAGAATCAAAGCCAGGTAAATACTTTATGGTGTATAACGCCAACCTGAGGATCGGAATGCAAGCAATTTTATATATACATGCATACTATATATAACTCTTATACTGACAGACACATAAGATTTGTTAGAAAAACGAAAACTATAATATTATATATAGTATATGGCAGTTTGGGTAGTATCGACCTATTAACATGTCATATAATAAAAACATAAACATTTAACATAAAGACATACCATTGTCAGATGAATACTATCCCTGAATTTCAATTACATATCTCACACATTGACGGATATTTTCGATCAAAAGTCAACTATAGGTACTGGCATCCAAATATTCGGTACAAACTTTAATCTCGTTACACGAATTGCTTCTTGATTTTTGTACTGGAAATTGAACGAATCAAGTGGAATTTAAAATGGTGCTATATGGGAAGTAGGCGTAGTTATTGTCCGATTTCGCTAATTATTTTTTTTTTAATTTCTAACGTGACAACAAAAAAATATAAAGAAAATACCGCATAACAAAATTTGAGATGAAATCGGTCAGTCGGGTCCCGAGATAAGGGTTTTCATCGCCCAATTCTTAACACGGTTCGTATTAAGCCTTGTCAACCATCCCGGCGGCACATTTTTGCAATTCTGGCGCATTTAGTTATTGGTTTATCGCGCTTTTAGTAGTTTTGAAGAGTACCTTTATGGGGGAAGTGAACGGGGTTTTCAGCCGATTAGGATAGGTAGGAGTTGTTGTAATATTCGTGCTGAGCGGATTACAGACGGATGGAGAGACAGACAACTTTTCTCGTCACCCTGATCATTTATATGCATATGTATGTGTAACCTTATATCTATTTAGGTAAACAAAACTATAATACTCTGTAGCAACTGGTTACAAGAGTATAAAAATGACACATAGCTGAATTAGAAAACATAGTATATAGATATGCCAGAATATTTAAATATTTTTATATTAACAATAGCACAGGTGAAAACCTTGCTCGTTGTATATGTGTAAGTTTACCTATAAAGTAAAGAATTCGAGCAAAACTAGGGCACTGAATGCTGAATCAAAGGAAGAAAGAAACCCAAAATTTTTCGTTTTAATTAAATATTCTTTCGAAAATTTCTTCATTTGGTCGATCGCTATCGTTGAGTTAACATGGCGAAATTTAAACAATTTTTTTCTAAACTACTAGTGCTCTTAGCGCTTTTGGCTTTGTGTGTCGAAGGGCAACAGCAGCAAAAGATGAGTGACAAGCGCCAAAAGTCGGGTCAAGTTCACAAACAAAAACCAATACGTCAAATAATTAAAGAACGACCGGTGAACACTCAAAAGCTCCGTTACATTACAAAGGAAATTCCCAACTTGGGACGCCTTCGGGGCCGTACATTTAAAACGGTATGGTCAGGTGAAAACATAATACAATTTCTCGACATTCCCTATGCAAAGTCTCCAGTTGGTTCATTGCGCTTTAAGGTTCGTAAGCTGTTATTTGGCTTTGCTTTATTTTAGTTTTCAATATTATGTGTTCTTATTTTCATGTACTATAGCCTCCTGTACCAGCAGAGCCGTGGGAGGGAACACTGAATGCTCACAAAGCTCATGTGGGTTGTCCATCTCTTCAAGATTTACACAAACTTAAGCTTTGGCGAAAGGAGAAAATTGACTTTGAAAACTGTCTGCGTTTAACTATCAATACGAAAAATGTAAGTTATAAAGAATATGAAATATAAGTGGATAAGAAGTGATGATGATCATTGGTGGCGAATATTTAAATATTAGAGGTATTTATACACCCGCTCCAAGTTGCTAGAGAGTAAAGAGTTTTATTCACCTAAGATGCATTTGTATACATATTTTATGTACATATACATATGATTTGGATGAAGAGACGAGTTGAAATGCGAGTTAGTGTCTGTCCGCTAGTCTGTGCAGGTGATAACTTGAGTGAAAAATGAGATATCTTGATGAAACGTGTACATATGTATGGTATGTTCCTTGAAGCGCAAGTAGGGTTGGTATTGCAGATGAGCATTAAGCGAAAACTTATAAAGTGCTATAATTAAGCCGCACATTAAGATACAAAGATACAAAATTTGGTATAAGAAATCATGGTATGGGTGGGCATCAGCGTTTGAAAAGCTAAATAAAGTGAGAGTGGTCCCGCCCCTAATGAGTTTAATGTACACAGTTATGGATCTCATAAACCATAATAATTTGAAAAGTTTGAAAGAGTGGCAGTGACTCCACTTCCAAATATGTTTAATGTACATATCTCATAAATCTTAAAAGCAATATCAGCCAAATTTGTTCAGACAAAATTTCTGACACTTCGTTCAACAGTATGAAAATGAATGAAATCTAATATTACTAGAAGTGCGATAACTCAATAAATAAATTAACACCCGAGATGGTACGGGAGGGCTTTGTAGGAGCCGTTGTCAAAATTAGACAACAGGCGTGACATTGCCCATCTCTATGTAAAATTCTGTATCTCAGAAACAACTTTCTCAATTTCTACCAAAAAGTGGATCAGTGTGCCAATCATCGTTGAAATTCGGAGGGTATATTTTTTGCCAATAATAATGTGCTCCCGTCTACATAATATAAATATGTTCGAATTTCCGCTATATCAATGCTCTAACAAAATTCAGAGATTTCAAACTTCCGGTTGACTTTATACAATATATGTATGTATATCGCTCAATCTGCGAAACTTCTTAATGAAAATGGCGTACTGCCAATATACCCCACAGGGATTTAGGCAAATGCGGAATTCTCCGCCCCTTCTAAGCTTATTTTGGCAACAAAATTTAACTTTTCAAAAATATTCACGTAATTTTATTATACACAAAAAAGTAAGGAAGAGCTATGTTCGTTTGCAACGGAAGTTTAAAATTTTTTACTAGGTATCTGGGGGGGCTTGAGCCGATATTATCTGCATTTGAAATACGGGCTTAGTATTATCGGGAAAGGATTTTTCTGAATTTCAGTAATATATCTCACACATTGACCGATATTTTCGATAAAAATTACTTAACAGCAACTGGTTTTAAAATATTCGCTATTTGGAGGTTTGAACTTTTGTAGTCCGATTTTTACAATTTTTGGTCGGCCCTGCCATATACGCAAGTTAGGCAATTACCTAGGACGCCAATTTGGTAAACTTTCTTTAGCACCCAGTCGTTGTCGCTACGTTGCTATGCGCTGACTGCGAGTATCTCGTTGATTTGCTAAAAAAATAATACATGTTTATGCATGCATTGGTACATATATACATACATACATACATATGTACTTAATTATTGGGGGAAGATGAGCCAATTCCCGATGTTAAGCAAAATTTTAAAATTAATATATATTTGCCATTATTGATACTGCATTTTCTTCAATCGATGAAAGAAACGATCAGCTGAAACAAGTTATTAAAACTTTTGCAATTCTAATTAATATATTTTGAATTTAGATTGACAATGAGTATGATATAGTTTACATACGAGTATGTGCACCTAGTGCTATTAATCTGCGACACGCTTATTTGTTTCCTATTGCGTTGCCTAAACTTTTATTTAGTCCTTTATATAAGACTAGGTATTAGTTATAAACCAATGTAAAGTTAGGTAATGTAAATTAAAGTGATTTCAATAATTTCTTTTACAGCTCAGTGGAAACGCACCCATCATGGTTTACATTCATGGTGATTTTCTTTATGAAGGTAGCAGCACAGAGGCAACTCCTGGATATTTATTAGAAGAAGATATCGTGTTAGTCTCTGTACGTTATCGTTTGGGTCCATTTGGTTTCTTGTCAACGATGACCGATGAAATACCCGGAAATGCCGCAGTGCAAGACGTTATCTTGGCGCTAAAATGGATTCAACAGCACATTGCAGCTTTTGGAGGGGATCCTACTCGGGTTACCCTGTTTGGTCAAGTTGGTGGATCAGCTTTGATTAATGTATTAACTATGACTCCAGCAGTAAGTGTATCGCAACAGAATTATTATTGTTCTCAGAAGTTCTCAAAAGTGAAACAATTTTTTAGGTTCCCGATGGTCTATTTCATCGCGTCATTTATCAATCCGGTACGGCATTATCGCCCGCTTTCATTACTGATAATCCACTCCCTGCAAGTAAAGATATAGCGAAATACGCAGGCTGCAAAAATATTAGAAAAGTAGAAGCGCTCAATAAGTGTTTGCGAAAAATGAATACCACCACTCTATTGAATGCATTCAGTGCACATGGCGACGCCAATGCACATTTGGGGGTTGGCAATTATGGAGGCGTTCAATTTGTCATCGGTGGCCCATCGGGAATCCTACCAAAACATCCAGGCCAACTATTAGCATCCGGAGAGTTTAAAGCATATCCCACACTCGGTGGTAGCGTTAAAAATGGCGGCACATTTTTGCTTAAAGGTGGAAATACAGTTTATTTAATGGAAATAATCTAACATAACTGTTTTTGTCATAGATATTTATATTGATAACTTCAATGAGACTATTATTGATGATAAACTTGATGGCATGGGCTATATTGACCACATAATAGCCCAGACTAATGGCGACGATCCTACTGGTACTTGGAGAAAATTTGCGCGAGATGTAGTTTTCACAAATGAAGAGATCCAGAATGGATCCTTTTACAAACTCGTCCCGGGGCTGATTGATGTAAGAACCGATATTTACTTTTCTAATCACTTTATTCATGCTTTGAAATATGTTATTTAATGTTATGCTTACAGTTGTGCAGCACTATACCATTTAAAAACCCTGTTCTATTGACCTTACAAGCGAATGCAAAGAAACTTCCAAATAGCACTTACCTTTTCACATTCGATTATGAAGGCGAATTAAACCGTTATTCTGTGAGCGAAGATGTAGATGGCTCAGCGCCTTTTGGCCTTGGTGTCTCATTAACCGACGACAATTTGTATCTTTTCCCCTGGCCAAGACATAAATCTTTAAATCTAAATCGTGACATTAAAGTTGCTAAACGAATGGTGGCCTTTTGGACGTCGTTCGCAACCAATGGCGTACCAACTGCTCCAAACACACCCGCATGGCCTGCTATGACAGAAGAAACTGGTCCATACTTAAAAATCGGTCATATTGTAACAGTGGGTAAAAACTACACTGACGAATATAATATTGCTGTAAGGGAGACTCGGCAAGGATATAACTTGGTTAACGACGAATTCTTTGGCAGTTTAGTAGAAGTAACTGAATCTGCAAAGGACGCTGATGATGCGGAAAGCATCAAAGAGTATGACGACAATGATAAGGAGGATATTGGTAGAAACTTAAATTTTGTATTCATAGCGAATAATGGTGCACGATTTGGTTTAACTAACTACGACAAAATATGATTGTAATGCTAAAAATAAAATTATTTATATAATTACGTATGAACGATTTCTTTTATATGACTACATTAAAATTATCTATATATGTATTATTGGAATAAAGTGAGCAAAAGATCATATTCGTATGTAAAAGCTGGTTTGATATCTTCTGTCTAACTGAAACTAGATTGTTATCGTTTACCTGAATCTGAATTAATAATACGCATGAAATGTGTACTTAAAATTTTAAATATTTGGAATGAAAAGAGAACTGTACTTCAATATTATATGAACATTTCTGCTAGGTATCGTCATAGACATCAACTCTTATCATCAATCTTATAATAGAATATTATCGATAACGTAGCTTTGATGCAATTAAACTGGTCAATTTATTTAACTGCGAGACTTATACCACTATATATTTTAGAAAACAAATCGTGAAACCAACATAATTTTCTATTTGGTAATAATTTCGAAGATCAAAAGCCTTACAACTCAGCAGCATAATGATAGCTTATATGTAATGCCATTATAATTATATGAATCTCGATTAAGAAAAAAATTTAGTTCCCATTTATTGGTGAATAATTAATTAAGGCGAGTGTCATTAAACTTCAAGCTTTGTTTATAATCATCCAAGAAATTCGCAACGTCAAATATTCAAGATTCTGTTTCATCGAATACTATACAGCAGAAACCGATTTGCTCTTTCAAGTAACTCTTGATCATTTTTTCTAATATAGGTTTAAGTAACAAATGTAGTTAATAATGGTTTTCAGATATAACCATTTTCCACAGCGGCTCTTAGTACTTAAAATTAGCATCACTGTTGGTTATTTTATTGTTTTCGTATTTTTCTTTCCTTCAGCAGATGTATTGCTAAACGTTTTTTTAACTAAAAATAAATAAATAATCATACTTTTACTTCCCTTTTACAAAACTGATTTATTAGCGTTTGCATATTTAATGGATTTATCATGTTTAACCTAAATAAATACGTTAACGAAAATGATGGAAGTGACATCAAAATTTGTGTGAAGCGAACTGGTATATGCATGTATATGTAACTGGCTTTAGATTTTGCCTACTAACGTATGATTAAGCTTATTTTTATACTCTTGGAGCATGATGGTACAGAGTATAACAGTTTTGTCAATGTAATGGATGTATATATAACCTAAAACTAATCGAGATGAGGATGAAGAGACGAGTTGAAATCCGGGCGACTGTCTGTCTGTCCATCCATATGACAGTGCAAGCTGTAACGTGAGTAAAAATTAGAATATCTTGATGAAACTAGTATACATTCTTCGTGGCACGTATAACTATATAACTAAGCACCAAATTAAGATAAAGAACTCAAATTCGGCACCACGAATCGCATTAAGTAGAGGTACCTATGGTTTTTTAATAAGTGTGCGTGTCTCTGCCCAATAATAACTTTAATATATATATCTTCTAAACCAATAAAACTGTATCATCAAAATTTCCACAGCACAATATTTTTCACCCTTCTTATAATAGTGTGAAAATAGACGATATCAGATTATAACCTGGCCCACTCCCCAAATAACGGTTTTTTTAACTACTAAAAGTGCAACAAGTGCACAACGAAATGCGTCTGAGACATAAAACTTGACACTTGAGATGGTACAAGAAGGTTTTGTAAGAGCCGAGTCTAATTAGGACGGTAGGCGTGGCAGCGCCCACATTTCAATGAATATCCATATTCGACCGACACCGGGCAAATTCGGCACGTAACATTTATGCAATATGCCTACGTATAATGCGAAAATTAGAGAAATCGGACTACAACCACGCCTATTTCCTATATAACACAATTTTAAACTCCATCGGCTTCTTTCACATTCCACAAAATCACAAATAAAACACTAACTAAAATAACGAAATAGAACTTTGCATGAATAACGCCTTTTTGAAGTGTGCATTATGACCAAAACTTTTCCAAATCTAACGGAAACTGTGCAAGTTCCTAAGTAATGGTGACCACAGTACCTATAGTGGACTTTTTTTTTACCGAAAAATATGGGTCCATGTGTGAGAAATCCTTTACTGATAAAATAATGCCCTAGGGTCAAAAACTGGTTAAGTCCGGCCAATACTTTCTATAGCCACTATATACCTAATATAAAGATTTTCGAACTTCCATTTGACTTTATATCGACTAATATGTGAGTTTTTTCAATGATAATAAAGAGCATTTAATTAGTATGTGACATTTAAATAAATGTGTAAAATATATAAAATCGATTCAAGTTGAAACAGTGTAAAATGTTCGGTTACTCCCGAACTCAGTTCTTCCTTACATGTTTGGAGAAAATTCTTAGCTGGCTCCAAAGTCAAGACAAAATTATTCGAATTATTTTTTGTCTTGTAATTATGTTCATACTTCCAAAAACGGTAGGTAACATGGTCCAAATTATAAAATTCGTTGTATTCGTTGGAGAATAAGTGAAGCTTTTGGAAGATTGTTACCAAGTATAACATAATGGATACACACATATGTATATCTCCGTTATATATGATTAGCGTGATTATTACGGTATTTTAACATTTTAATACTAGTAACTAAATAGCATTTTAATACCCTCAAGAGCTCACAAAACTCTGCAATTTAAGAAATTGAATGATCACGCATATTCATTCTTCTGAATTGGAACTATTTACGTATACATAAAGATTGACTACTATGTAACCGGTTAGTCCACATCTTTATTTCAAAATAGACTTACTTGGATTTATGATATTCTCTTCAGATATAAATAACATTTATGCACAATAATTAACCTAAATTTGAATATCGAAATATATGTACATATTTATTCTATTCGGCTTGTGATGAAACTAGTTCATTCTTAATCATATTCACAACCTCGATTGAGATACATACGAGTATATAAATAATGAGAGAACAGCACAGATTAATTGGGGAATTATTATTTTAACTTTTACTTCTTATATGGCTTTGTAAATCTGATAATTTTATGCAGCTACTGTTGGGAGAAAGGGATGTCAAAAATACCTCAAATTAAATATTAACACCTGCATTATGTGTTTGTAGAGGTATATCTTTATAAATATATACATATATATATATATATATACAAATAAGTATAATTAATAACCTTAATTCATTTTTGAACTCCTCCCATAAACAATGTGTGATTTTCTTGTTTTGTTTTAGTTTTTTGCTTTTTGATTATACCGCTAGAACACTCATTAAGCTGAAGAGAAATCGGATTTTTGTGTCACTATGCATAATTTAGCATTGTTGTTATTTTTGCGAATAGCAATTTCTCATGTCTTTCACCAACTATAGTCGCTTTCCTGTCTTCAGTTTATTCAACAACCAGTCTAAAGAACGGCTCAGAGCTGCGCGGTATATTCTTTAAAATTTAAGAAGAGTCTCAGTTTGACAGCTGTGGCAGCTTTGTTAAAATGTTTTATTGCGTTCATTCGAATTTCAATTAATTAAAAATCTATGTGCGGCATATACATAACATATTTGAACCCAAGTGTTTTTTCTTGAGGGTTTCTTTAATACGAAGTTTTAAAATATGTTTGGGAAACTGTATTATTTTTACATCAATCGTTCACCACGGTGTTTGAAATTATTTCTAACTATATTTGTTTTAATACATTTCGTCCGGGCCCAATTCGATGACGATGATACTGTCATAGATTTACCTAAATTGGGCTCCATTCAAGGAAAAGTTATAGAGACAGCTTGGTCGAAAAGAGAAGTATTACAATTTGTGGATCTCAAATATGCGGAAGCTCCTACAGGAAAATACAGGTTTAAGGTGTGACTTTATATAATATCTGAGGACTTAAATTAATAGAGTAAAAGGCACGTAATTTGCAAAAAAGTGATTTTAGCTTGCACCTGCGAAGGACTTTTTTGCGGAACTTTCGTACAACAAAAATTATCGGTTTCAGTAATATTTAACAACATTAAATATTTAAAGATATCTATATATATATATATATGTATGTATATATATCCTATATTTTTACTCCGTTATATAACTTTCCTCAATGAGTTTCTAATCTCATACACGTTCTTTTCAAATTATAAAATATTGTTCAATATTACGCAAAACACGAAAATACGTAAACTTCTCTAATATCCCTCTCAGGTGTACTCCTTAGAGTAACTATGCAAGATGTGTATAAGAGACAGATATATATGTATGTATATATATCCTATATTTTTACTCCGTTATATAACTTTCCTCAATGAGTTTCTAATCTCATACACGTTCTTTTCAAATTATAAAATATTGTTCAATATTACGCAAAACACGAAAATACGTAAACTTCTCTAATATCCCTCTCAGGTGTACTCCTTAGAGTAACTATGCATACATATACACGTATATAACTAAATCTGAAACCTAACCAGCCAACGGTGTGTATCGAAGGGAAATTGTTTTGCCAGTTCTTTCTAGTCTCGCTGTCAATTTGAATGGCAGCTATTTGCTATCGTGGTCCGATCTGAAAAAAAGTTCGAATATCATTGTCTTGGACAATAATCTGTGTCAAATTAGTAGAATATATCTTGTTAAATAAACAGGGGTTTCTTACAATGGCTTGCTTTTAATTGGTCAATTTGCTTGACAATTATATGCCAAAGCAGTCCAATCTGAATAAATTGTTTGGAGGTTAGAGCGATATCTTAGCAAATAATCAGTTCTAAATTTTGTTAAGATATCTGGTCAAATAGAGAAGTTTGTCATACAAGGAGTAGATTTTGATCAATCAGTTTGTATGGCGGCTATATCCTTTTTGTGGAGCAAAGGACATAGCGAAATTTCAGTTGGAAATCTGAAAACTGAGGGACTACTCGATTGTACCCGACTTACATATCATTTATATAATTTACAGGGTTTCCGACGATTCCTTCTGGTTGTTACCAATTTATTGTCAAACTTAATATACCCTGTTCAGGTTATAAATATACATATAGTACTATATATATCGAACAGGTGAAATTCATACCAACTTGTAAAAAACTATTATCAATGTTCTGATATAACGCTCTCGACCGGAAAGATAATGAGGCGTAAATAACTTTGTAAAATATTAAATTAATGCATACATACTTGTAGGTATATACGAAGCATATGTCCACTATGTGTTTTGTAAAAGACATAAACCATTTAATAAATATGCGAAAAAAATAAAATTTGTTAATATTGGAAGTCAACACGCTAAATGCTATATTTCTTTATTAATTTCACTGCTTGAAAGATGATTTCATATTTCTTTGCCTTAATCTAAAATTACTTGGCAGCCTCCGCGCCCTGTAGAACCATGGGATGATGTCATGGATGCAACAGCAGAGAAAATCGGTTGTCCATCGGTTGTCTCAATGGAAACTTTAAAAAGACTGGATGATGTATTGGACATCGAAGACTGTCTCACATTAACTATAACCACGCCCAACACCACGGGTCGTTATCCCGTTTTAGTGTATATACATGGAGAGTATTTGTATGAGGGCAGTAACTCTGAAGCACCACCTGATTATTTGTTAGAAAAGGATATTGTATTGGTGGCACCACAATATCGACTGGGCCCATTTGGTTTCCTATCAACAAAGACAGATGAAATACCTGGAAATGCGGGAGTACTTGATATATATTTGGCTTTACAATTCGTCAAACACTTTATACAATATTTTGGTGGTGATGAGAATCATGTGACGCTAGCGGGTCAAGTAGGCGGTGCAGCTATTGCACATTTACTAGCTATTTCCCCAATAGTGAGCACCACTTTCCCACAAAGAAGGAATTATAGCAATAATAACTGTCTTTCCCCACAAACTTACAGGTACAAAAGGGCCTCTTTCACCAGGTAATCTATCACTCCGGGTCTGCACTGATGCCAATATTTTTGGAAGGTAACCCGCGCCAGCTTGCGCAGGAGATTGCTGAAAAGGCCGAATGCAAAATGAAGACTGTGCGGGATTTAAATGAATGTTTGATGGATTTGTCACCGCTAGAATTGCTCACTGCGTTTATGGCGCACGCTGTAAGTATTGTTGCTTAGCGGATGGGTATGTACGTATGTGTTATGTGATAAATATTTATTGAATGAAGCTCGAAAAGTCTGATTTGGGAGTGGGTTATACTGGTGGAATCCAATTTACAATTGGTGGACCAAGTGGTGTCTTGCCGGTGCATCCTTATGAACTTATGTTGAATTCGAACTTTTCTTATTCAGCAATGGGTGGTTGTCCAAAAAATGTCGGATCGAGAGTTTTGAATGGTGAGTAATTGAAATATTTCAGCGACTCTTCGTCTTATGCTTCATGAAAATTTTAGAAATCGTCGAAAACGATTTCGAGAGTGTCATACCAGACGATGATTATAACACATATGATTATATTGATCACATCGTTCGCCAAGTGGTAGGTACTGACAAAACGATGTTGCTGACGAGCTTCGTCACACATGACTTTTTCAACAGAAAATTAATGGAAAACGGTACATTCAGCACACTTATACCCCGTTTAATTGACGTAAGCCACAAATTTCAAGTTATTATAGGAATAAGATAATAATTTAATAATTTTCTTCAAAAAATATTTTTCAGGTTGGTGGAACCTTAATGCATAAACTACCAGTGCTATTAGCTCTCAACATGAATAATAAACATGTTCCTGAAAATACATTCCTCTATTCTTTTGACTACATGGGTGAATTTAATCGGTATCGCGATTTGGATGAGGAAACAAACATGCAGAGTCCTTTCAAAGCGGGTGTGTCTTTAACAGATGAGGCACTCTATCTTTTTCCATACCCACAACATGTTGCCAATTTGAGTCCCCCCGATAGGACAATGGCCAAGCGTATGGTGGACTTGTGGACTTCATTTGTGATTAACGGAAATCCTTTTAGTGATGTGCGTGCGGGATATTGGCCACCAATGACTACTTTATATGGTCCATATATGAAAATAGATGATACTTTAACAGTTAATGGAAATTACTTTAAGGAATTCTCAGCAACATTAATAGACGAAGAAAATGGTCACAGTTTAATCAGAGACATTTATTACCTACGAAACAATCGTTCCAAAAGCCGGCAACAAATGAAACGTAATAGGCGGAGGAAACTAAATGGTAAAAAATCTTTGGTGAAGGGCATATACTCATCGAAAATACGTGCTTAATTTGTGATATTGACTTTTATACATTTATTTATTTGACGAATTTTATATAATTTAAAATCCTAAATAGTATATAAAATATATACTATACATTTACTTGATAAAAAAAAAATGAACTGAAATTGTAACTTTCATATATAGTATGCACAGAAATAAATATTTTTTAAGTATGTATGTACATACTTTGATTATATTCAAACACTAATCATGTGTAGTAAGTACAATGAAAATCAATAGATCACGAAATTATCGAAATATTTCGAAAGAAAGAGCGATGAAAAAAGATTGGTAAGAAATCTAAAATATTGGTCTTAAGCTTCCCGCAACATACTTTTTCCTCTATAAAGTTTTGCTCGCCCAACGGCTGTACGTATTAACTAAAACTAATCGATATAGATATATGGTTATATATGTAAATAATAAGGATGATGAGAAAAGTTGAAATCCAGGTGACTCTCTGTGTGTTCGTCCGTGTAAGCTCTAACTTGAGTAAAATTTTAAATATCTTGATGAAATTTGGTACGCACGTTCCTTAGTAAAAAAAAAAAAAGAAAAATTGAGTTCGTAGATGGGCGTAGTCGGACCACGTGCAAAAAACGCCATTTACCGTGTATATAAAGACATAAAACTGTAAGTTGGTACAAGGGGCACCTGTTGGCAAAAAATTTGCTTAGAGCAAATATTATAAGAACTCCTACCGACAGGGCGAAAATGCACCAGAAACATTAAATTTTACCTCCGAGATGGTATGAGAGGGCCTTATGAGAGCCGGTCTGGGAATTGGACGATGACCGTGGAACCGCCCACTGTTTTGGCGAAATCACATATCTCAGTACCCGACCTACCGATTTCGACTAAATTCAGTACGTATAACTCTTTTCATATCCCTATGTTATTATCAAAAAATGGGCGAAATCAGACTACAAACACGTCTATTTTCCTTATAAGACAATTTTACATTCCATTTGATTCTTCACAAATCAAGAAGTAATAAATATTATGGGATACAATTTTGCACCAATAATTCCATTAAAGTATGCCGCTTTATGACTAAAAATTGCTCAAACTCAATCAATCTGTTCAAGGCCTTAGGTACCGAATATGTGGACTTCAGTATCTATAGTTGACTTTTGACAGAAAATATTGGTCAAAGTGTGACATATACAATAGAAATTCAGATATAATTATAAAATAAATTCCTCTTTTACTGACAATAGTAACTCTGTCTATCAAAATGGGTTGAATGGGATTAATACTTCCCTTAGCCCCCATATACATACCTACTACAAAGATTTTTGAACTTCCAGGTGACTTTACACTGGATATATCAGCCAATATTTGAGTTAACTCAATGAAAATTTCATAACTTGTTTTACTCATAACTCTAACAAAAACTTGACCTTGCCCCCATTTACCTATTTTATGGATTTTCAAGCATCCGGCTGCCTTCGCTCCATATGGTTATGAAACCTAGGAAAATTTTTTTAGTATGTATTATGATAGTAGTTAATAGATAAAATCGAGTGGATACTACCAAAACTCCCACTTACTACCTATAATGATTTTCGGGTTTTCAGCAAACCGTATGCTGAATTTGTCGCTCAGTGTATGAGTTATATATAGTATACATACATACTATATATGTATAATTGTTTGTATTCCTACATCTTAAGGTATTACCCTGACTTTGATTCTTTCAAGTTGCAAGAGTATAAAATGCTCGATTGCACCCGAATTTAGCCCTTTCCTAGTTGTTTCTGCTTACTTACTTTCATATTTATTTTTTGAGAATATAAACTTTTCCCATAATTTTAAGTAGTTCCGAATTCCAAAATTTATGTTCTCACATATTAAATAGAATCTAATAAATAATACTGAATTTGCCTTGAAATTTTTTGTATAATTTTTTAAACCATCTCCATATCCGTATATTTCTACTCGATTTAGCCTTTTTTCTGCGTATACGTACATATTTTCAAGCATTCAAATACATTTGAAACTTAAGAATAATATTGGCTTTCACGTCCATAAAGTTGCGGCTGGTTCATTCCATTTAGTACGGTTGTACGTGATCTATAATGATAATTGTCTGGCTGCTGATAGCTTTGCCTATAATTTGAGTTATGTTGTGGATAATAAGTCGTGTAAGAAGGATGATTTAAATAGGGTCTTGGTGTAGTGGTTGTTGTGGTTGTTGATGTTGTGTTAGTAAAGTACTCAGGATATAAATTTGGTACTGGAATTCCATCTCCAAAATGATAATCCACCTCCAACGTTGAAGCTTTAAAATTCACAATTCTCAAAAATGGACCTATCCCATTAGTGACATTGGGCCAAACGCCTCCGCCATTATTAGGAACACCATACGTTGCAAAGTCGGTCCACATAGTAACAAATTCGCGTGATAAAGCGCGGTCTTTTGCATTTAAAATGCTCACTTCTTTCGGATATGGGAAGAGATAAATGTTATCATCGCTAAGTGTAGCGTCAGTTTCAAATGGGAGTGGGTTTTTCAAATGACCAAAACGATGGTATTCACCTCGGTAATCGAAAGAATATAAATATGTTGGAGCTTTTTTGTAAGTGAATCTAATCGTATCAATTATTGGACCACGGTATAAAATTAAATTAGTAAGCTAAAAAATAAATACATTTTTTAGTGCTTACATTCGAATATGTACAAGAATATAATAATAAGGAAAGTAAATACCTCTAATAATCCTGGGATCAAAGCATGTAAAGTGGGATTACGTATTTCCTCTTCATTAAAAATTTCACGTAATGCCAAGTTCTTCCAGACTAAATAATCTCGCGGCAGTGCAGTGTGTTTCAACACAACATTGATATAGTCGGAAACGTTATTTGAACGCAAGCGAGATAATTCATCATAAAAACCTTAAAAAACGGAAAAATTTAAATCACATAAATCGTTTAATGTTTATTCGAATACTAGTCAAAATAAAAGATCCAGCATCTTTGGCCATTCCAATTATTATTGGAAATGTACGATTGGAGACCAAAGCCGCAGGATGGACGGGCAGATATCCAAGGGTATCTCCTACACTTAGCTTGAAGCCTCCCATGAAATGCAAACCACGGGGTTCGTTTTCTACCTGCATTTATATATAAAAGTATTTGTTAACGAGGTTAAATAGTTGATAATCACAGTACTCATACATAATGCCGCTTCATGGTTTTTAGAATTTCTGTGGTGCTTAAACGCTCAAAACAATTATGAAGATTTTGTATTTCTTGGGCACTTGTTCGCGGACAACGAGCCAAATTAGCAAAACTGCGAGCTATGGATAGGGCATCTTGTTCCAAAAACAATGGGTTCAAGGCAGTACCTGACTGTAGAATTAATCTGTGAAATAGACCTTGTGCCTAAAAAAGAAATTAAGGTATATTATATGTCCGATCTGTAACTATATTTCAAATGTAATATTTACCTTGTCACTTAAACTTAGTGCGTGCACTAAAGTTGCTCCGCCCGCCTGACCGAATAGAGTCACCTGCAGTGGATCACCTCCGAAAGCACGTATGTATTGTTGAATCCATTCTAGCGCCAACTGTATGTCAGCGAGAGCTACATTTCCGGGCATTTCATTTGTGAGTGTTGTAAGGAAGCCAAATGGGGCAAGACGGTAATTTATTGATATCAAGACAACATCTTTTTCCATGAAATAATCTGATTGGCCTTCTTCAGCTCCTCCATCGAATAGCATTTCCCCATGGACAAATACCATCACAGGCAAAAGTCGAGTTCTTTGCTGAGGTCGATTCGCATAGGATGGTACATGAATATTTAGTGAAAGGCAATCGTCAACATTTTCACGGCGCGCTTCCGATTCTATTATGGCCGTCAAATCAGGAAACTGTGGACAATGCGGCGCCACTAGTGTTGCGTCAATTTGCTCATTATTGTAGTATTTATAAATAGTGGCTTGCTAAGAAACAAAATAAGTTTTCTTTATCCACCGAGAGAAATAAAACTGATGTGATAATATTTAGCACACTCAGATTGGTATGTTTGAAAGCGAAGAATCCAATTATTTCATTTGAAAATATGATGCAAAAATTAACAGTATAAAATTTAAAAAAAAATACAAATCGGAGCGCTAAACCCACACCTGGAAACAAAATTGTAGGCACAATGAAGAATGTGGTGCAATACGTACCACAGGTCCTACGCTCTCGAAAATTAGTTAAAAATATAGAAAAAAGAAATCAGAAAAACCAGTTAACGCTTGTTTATGGAAGTATAGGAATATAATGCATACATAAATTTTAGCATTTTGGTATTTATATAACTTTCCATATTATGTCAATGGGCATATTTGGTAGATTATGTATGCACCGATATAGAACTGCAATAATAGTATTTTCAATAATTTAACAAACAACATATTAATATACGAAAGGAATGGACTTCATTCAATCTTAGGTAGGGATTTAAAATAAAACGCGTACATTTTGCTTAATCGGTGAATATAAATTTTTACCCCGGCCTTTCATAAAGCCCTCTCATACCATCTCGGGTGCAAAGTTTGATATCTCTGGCGTATTTAGATATTGCTATATCGCACTTTTAGTAGTTTCTAACAGTGGTTTGTTAGCGTGGTAGTGGACCAATTAGGTCCGTCTACGAACTGTTTTTTTCTCTTTTATTGCTAGGGAACCTGTTTACGATATCTCAATTTATACTCAAGTTTTAACTTGCACTTGCATACAGATGAACGGACAGACAGTTGGTCTTGATAATTTATGTTGTGACAGCAGCTCACGACTTCCGGTGTTGGACCAAGTATCCTGTGGGTAGCTTTAGAAACATCCGAACTAAAGTGAGAGGTTGTGCGCTAGATTTGGGACTCGCCATGTCAAAAACACCCTTACTGTAAACTAAAAAACAGCCTCTGATGACGAGTAGGTCCTTGTGGCATTTACTACATTGCCCATACAAAGGAGAGCAAATTCAGTGTGGAATTCGTGGTGAGAGAGAGACTGCGTCGCCGATTTCTGGCATTTACCCCGGCGGATGAACGTCTAGCCACAATCCGCACCAAAGTGAAGTTCTTTAACATATCGTTGATTTGCGAACCTTCCCTCGAAGTACGAAGTGACCAAAGATGTCTTCTATGACCGCTTACAGCGTACCTATGAGAGCTACCCCCACCACAATGTCGAAATCGTGCTTGGCGACTTTAACGCCAGGAGGGGAAAAGAAGGTATTTCTGGCACAACGGTCGGTAAATTCAGCCTCGATGTTGAAACATTTCCAAATGAGTTGAGGCTGATCGACTTTTCCGGGCCCGAAATATAGTTATCTGTAGTATTAGTTCGAACATAGGAAAATTCATTAAGTTATCGGTTGTCTTCTGATCGAAAAGCCACCAACCAGATCGATCAGGAAAGCTGCAATCACAACAGACATTCGAACGATTTTCTACTCGACATGCACTCGTGCTCTCTGAGAGCACGAAAAAGAGCTGCCTTTATGATGCGATGTCTGAATTGGGTATCCCCACAAAGCTAATACGGCTGTGTAAACTGACGTTGAGTAATACCAAAAGCTCCATCAAGATCGGGAAGGACCTCTCCGAGCCGTTCGATACAAAACGAGGTTTCAGACAAGGCTTTCATGCGATTTCTTCAAACTACTATTGGAGAAAATAATTCGAGCTGCAGAACTAAATAATGAAGGTACCATTTTCAATAAGAGTGTCGAACGCCGATGATATTGATATCATTGTTTTCAACAACGCGCCGTTAACAATCATAACTAACAGCAACACCAATGTTTGCCTCGAAATCCAACGCAGCAACGTGCTACTTCGGACTGAGTAGGCAATTAAAAAGTAAAGTTCTCAACGAACAAAAAGGCAATTATACCTTTGGTGAAATATAAATATATATATACGGATGTAAATCGGCATTTATAGCTTACTTGAAACCTGCCCAAACCAGGACGAACTACTCCATATTTTAATCCTAAATAGGAATTTATTGGTCTGCCACTTATATTCTTATAGCCAACTTTTCCGCGAACTATCCCCAAACCGGGTACAACCAACTCATCCGGACGGGCAGGTTGAAATCCGAATTTAGGAATTTGCTGAATCACTGGGCCAGGTGGATTATTGTATAAGCGGTTGTTGTTTGGTGCTTCGTTTTCGACCTCAACTTCACCGCCTTGAATGTCGTAGTCATCGTAAGGCCAGTGTTGCGCACTGCACAAGGATAACAAAAGGACTAATGATATGATCACACTCGAGAGTGGGAAGAATCCCTCCAAATGCCAAAACATTTTGAACAAACGCGATAGTGTACAACTGACCGATGCGAACTCGCGCGTCTCACTGAACTCATATCTATGTACTACCCTCTAATAGAACTTGCTGCATATTATAAAAATAGTTTTAAAGATTATTTTCTTAATGATTGAAAACACAATATACATATATATACAGTAATCAATGTATACTTTTATAATCTGAACATAATATAACAGTAATCGCTATGTGTTCAATGCAGTCTTAATATTGGTATTGTACATAGTGTTGTTTTAAAGAAATAAAGTGTATATGTATATGTATATACTTATTAGATATTTGTAGATATAAGGAAGTATTGTCCTTTACAGAGCAGTACCGATTCCGATGACTGATGAATAGTCAAATAACTCAAATCACAACAAAAACGCAGCCTAGTACACATATGCACACTGAGCAGGGTTTAATAGCGTGATGTAACAAATAAAAACATAAACAAGTAAGGAAGGGCTAAGTTCGGGTGTCACCGAACATTTTATACTCTCGCTTCAAATACCGTATTTGTGTAAAGGTTTATTCCGCTATCATCATTGGTTCCTAATGTATATATTATACAGAGAAGGCATCAGCTGAAATTCAAAATAACGTTATATTAGAAGAAGGCGTGGTTGTGAACCGATTTCACCCATTTTTCGTACATGTCCTCAGGGTGTTAAGAAACTATTATGTACCGAMTTTCATTGAAATCGGTCGAGTAGTTCCTGAAATATGGTTTTTGGTCCATAAGTGGGCGACGCCCCACCCATTTTCAATTTTTAAAGAAAGCCTGGGTGCCGCTTCTCTCTGATATTTCTTCTTTAAAATTTAGTGTTTCTGACATTTTTTGTTAGTCGGTTAACGCACTTTTAGTGATTTTTAACATAACCTTTGTATGGGAGATGGGCGTGGTTATTATCCGAGTTCTTCCATTTTTGAACTGTATATGGAAATGCCTGAAGGAACCGACTCTATAGAGTTTGGTTGACATTGCTATAGTAGTTTCCGAGATATGTACAAAAAACTTAGTAGGGGGCGGAGCCACGCCCACTTTTCAAAAAAAAATTACGTCCAAATATGCCCCTCCCTAATGCGATCTTTTGTGGCAAATTTCATTTTAACATCTTTATTTATGGCTTCGTCGAACTTAACCTTCTTATATCTCAATTTTTACTCAAGTTACAGCTTGCACGAGCGGACGGACGGACAGATGGATCCGGATTTCAACTCTACTCGTCACCCTGATCACTTTGGTATATATATATATATATGTGAACAAAACTTTAATACTCTCCTTAGCAACTTTTCTGCGATGGTATAAAGAAATACTAGAAGAAAATACTAGTTTGGATGTAATTTTCTATACTCTGCAACTTGCAATGGTCAAAGCCCGTTAAATAACTTCAAGTGTTGACAAGGTTAAAAATGTAGCGAAGGGTTCAACTTCATTGTTTGGAGAAATCGTGAATGGATTAAATCAAATGTGGTATCATATTAACTTATTTTGAAGTTCATAGACTCACCAAGTTTTATTAATACATTTTACTTCAAGTAACTATGTTTCGTAAATCATCAAATGTGATTTATGTGCCATAAACTCAACCGAAGAGGCTTAAATATGTATTATTTGATGTGGAAAACGTCAACAAAGAATCGAAATTCGTTATATTAGAGATATGAACAAATTTATTAATATTGAGCGTCAAAGCATTAATATAATTTTAAGACTTTTAAGAAAACGTCCCATACCTGTGCCCACAAAATAAGGTGACTTTAAACCGTGCGCGTCGATCGCGCGTCGTCGGATTTGGAGAGTTATTTTTTTTTTAGGTTGGTAGTATTGCCAGTCACATTTATGACCAATTTCATGTCAAAATATTCATTAGTGTTTGAGATACGTGTCGCTTTGTGAGCTGCTAAAAGTGAGTTTTTCGTTTTTTTCGATGTCGAAATTTGTTGAGCAAAGAATTTGCATTAAATGATCATTTCGCCAAAAACTCAACCCATATCGTTCCGCAACCACCGTATTCACCTGATCTGGCGCCGTGCGACTTTTGGCTGTTCACCAAGCTCAAAAGGTCGCTCCGTGGACACCGTTTTTTTTTTATACGATAGAGGAGATTCAAGCCGCAGCGAAGACGGAACTGAAGGCCATCCCGGAAAGTGACTATAACCAGTGTTTCGAAGATGGGCATAATGTACTACATCTAGCGGGGATCACTTTGAAGGGGATGAAATGAATTTGGAAGAATAAATAAAGAATTTTCAAAATAAATACAATGTCACCTTATTTTTTGGGCACAGGTACAACAAATAACCGTTAGGTGAACAAAACAATTCTACTCTGTAACAACCTGTTGCAAGGGTATAAACAAATACCTGTACTTGCATTTATGAAAATACATATGTATTATATATAAATACATAAACCATAATATGTATGTAAGAATATAAATTTGAATAAACGGTACACATTTCCAATGTTGCAATGCTGATTACAATAGACGCACTTTCGGTTGGGGTTATCATCGCACTCATACTTAGATGGGCAGAATACGCTGCCCAGAAGTATGTCGACCTCAGATTTGTTTTAATCCATATGATTAGCCGGCTTTGCTTGTTCGTTATTATTTCGAAACGAAGAGAGGAATATTTTATTTATATACAAACATATTTATGCTTAATGTACGTATGCGTGTTATGTATTTCAGCAAATTACATTGTTTTAATTGAATATTTAACATATCTATTCAATAATAATTTAAATATTATATTTTTAATAAAATACCTGGTTAAGATTTAGTTGTTTTTAGGGAAGAAAAAATAAAAATGTTAAAAATTTGGGATTTGCTTTGTTTTCATGCCCGAAATAGTAATGATGGTATACCGATATTTCATGATTAATTCCTCAAACACCTAGCTAATGAAGGATTTTCATCCTCCAATTGTTTCAGGGCGATCTCTGCACCATCATTGTTACCGACCCTCGAAACTGATGACAGACGCTCAACGCATCCGAGAGGATTGAGTTGATGTCCATTTTTGAGTGGATCTCTTCCTCTTCTCTTCCGTCTCCCTTAGAGACAGCGGGTCATCTGCCCTAGCTTCTGTCGGGAGTATCTGAGGACCACCTACTCGAAGCTTCTTTTAGATCCCGAGGGACTCCTTTTTTAGGAGCGGCGAAAACGAGACTTCAATGTTCTTTTCAGCTCAACAGTTTCCTCCAGCCATACGGGGGAATTTTTTATTTAATATTCCATAGGAACAATGAATTATATTAATTGGAACAATTGTCAATATTTTCGAGAATTTCCGCAGATATAATTCCATGTCATCGATTTTATTCGATGATGGTCGACGTAAACGTTTTACACGTTTTCACCCATGCCGGCAATAGCTACTTCGCTATTAGTTTGGCGTCAGACATCGATCGCGTCTAGTCGCGTTCCAAAAATTGTTTTCTTTATCTCCTGGTTTGGCAACAACTATATACGAATCTAGGTACTTGTTGCACAATTTCCACAGATCCTCCTTCGGCTCCTTTGTAACATGATTCAGCTGTGATTTTATTACGGATCCGAAGACGTCTCCGCTCTGGTGGTAGCCCTATGTGGATCTAGCAACAGGCGTTCTAATGTGGGCAGCAGTTTGTATGCTTCGTGTCAGGGCTTTCGCAGGATAATCAAATCTGTTTCGGTGCAAATGGTGATATTTTGATCCACATGGTTCTCTAACCATGGAGTGTAGTTTAAAATGATTGTCCCTTTTGCAAGAAGACAAGTGGGTTTGTTTAATGCGAGAACCGGCGTGTTGTCAGATTGCGGGTCTCAGCGGGTGGAAGTACGTAGGTGTGTTGAGTTAAAAGCGTTCGAAATAGCTAATTGGACGGCTGAATCGGTTCAAGTTCCGTGTGAGCATTACCAGATTTTATAAGAATATTGAAATATGGCCGCTCCTTAAAATGGGTCTCTGTTTCAAGATATATATTTTTATTAACACATCTAAAAGTTGTGTTGTAGAATATCTGCATGTGTCCGAACTCTTGGCATCTAAGACACTGGACTACTGTTCTTAACGACAGAGCCCTTTGACATCAATTATATTCTTGTTGTTGCCCAAGGTTCATAAAGTTTTCGATATACATACATATGTATGCTTTGCAAGCTCGCTCTGATATATTTTAGAGGAGTTGAGTAATGTCAACACTCTAGGATAATCTTATGGCACGCTCCTTCTTCATCTGATATGTGTGAAAATCCCCTGTAATATCACTAAATAGTCTAAATACTTTTCTGCAGCAACCACGTTAAGCCTCAGCTTTATACCATGTTATGACTGACACTTAATTATGACATTTAGATTGTTGAATAAGTTACCTCACTAGGTTTAGCCAGAATTCGCCATAGCTTCTAGAAATTCCTTCTGCACAATATTTGTTAGTTATGAGGGATTTAGGTCCTGTCTGGGTAGAAATCTATTTTAGGTTCAAATATACCATGTTATTAGAAAAATACGCTGTCTCAATTTCATTGAACTTACATAATTATTCGAAAATCTTCATATTAGGTATATGGGGTCTGATATGGTTTCTGACGTTTCCTTCTGAGTGTTAAAAACTTCGTGGCAAACTTAATATTATATACATATGTATCATGTTCAGGGTTATGAAAGGGAGAGCAATATAGAACGAAATAGCCGAAGCCGATCTAAATGAATTTTGGTGAGAACAAATGCCACAACTTCGAACAATTAGTCAGAGACAGCTTATTATAAATCTCCAACCAAAGGCAATGTGTACAGTCTAGATTAGTGCATAGATTAAATGTAATCTAATAGTTTAAAATTTTTGTTGGAAATTTAGTATTATAGCCCTGACAGACGACCAAATTAATGTGCCCTAAGCAACTAATAAAAAAAAAAAAACAGTGAACTAAAAATGAATAAGATAAAATATTAATATAAAGTTTGGTATTTTTGGAAAATCAATATAAATTTAACGAAAAATTCGTTTATTATTAACAACGTTAAAAGATAGTAGAGTGAAATTAAAAGCAATAATTAATTGTAATGTGGAAAAAGTTAAGATTATTGGAAAATGGATAGCAAACTGTGCGTTGTTTATTTTCTGCCATCTAAAAATGTTAAAATTTGTTTTTGCTAATATATGTACTTGCACATAATTCAATTAGCAATATAAAACTGCTGATTCTGATGCTATAAACGCAAAGGAGGCAGCAGACTTTCAGCGACATCCGTCAAAAGATAGTAAAAATCTTTGTTAATGCAAGTTTGTAATGCACAAGAATTTCGTGCATTTAGATGAATTTACCAAATTTGTGTAGGCAACACTGCTAGCAATCGACATCATTAATTCTGTTAAATAGAAAAAAAAAATTGAAACTTCTATAACAAAATACGATATTACAATGTTTTCGTTGAATAAATGTTAAACGATGTTAATTTTTTAATGTCAAAAGCCGCAGTTTTATAGCTAGACAGACGAGAGCCCTAATTTGCATTAACTTGCCCATTTGGCTCATGTTAATGCAAATTAGTAATGCACAAAAATTTCGTGCATATAGGCGAATTTACCAAATTTGAGTGTGCAACACTGCATAAAGATGACCGACAACTTTTGCTATTGTTTGACAGATGTCGCTTGAAGTCTGTCGCCTCCTTGGGGTTATCGGCATCAGAGCAGAGAACGTAAAGTATAGACAGAGAACGTCTATCATAGAGAAGGTTCACGTTTCAAATATCGTAACTTTTCGAAGGGGTACTCGGCAGAGATGGTCYAGTTTCACCACAGACAAATTATAAGCGTGTTTCACCCCGAAAATAGCAGAATTGAGCATTTTCAGTGTTAAATGAGAAAAATAATGCTAATTCCAATGTT
>NW_017535308.1:212680-216790 GCF_001853355.1 Bactrocera latifrons
ATATTCTCTGTTTGAGTATGT
Source organism: Bactrocera latifrons (assembly GCF_001853355.1). Taxonomy (NCBI): domain Eukaryota; kingdom Metazoa; phylum Arthropoda; class Insecta; order Diptera; family Tephritidae; genus Bactrocera; species Bactrocera latifrons. The sequence continues at coordinate 212,702 of NW_017535308.1, forward strand.
GGAGAACTGTTAAAAATGTTAACATTTCACATCGTGAATTCTGTGGTTGTGAGGTGAATTCCCTATCACAATCTTATAAAATGTTCGACATCGAACCTGCACCTTCTCTATGTTTTAAGTTCTCTGGATAGACGTTCTCTGGTCTCTGCTTTACGTTCTCTGGTGATGGCGCCCTTGGTGCGCCCTCTAGTGGTTACTAGTTGAAATTATTATAGTTGGTATCTCGCAAAAGGCTGCTACTTAATTACCACAGTATTGCGTAAATCAAACCCGGAACACATTTAATATTTGTCAGATGTCGTTCGAAGTCTGTCGCTCTCTATGTCTTCAGCACAAATAGTATGTGTGCAAATGTCGTCGAAGTCAGCTTCTTGAACATTGTGTAGACGCCAGCGACTTATGAAGCAGCTGATGTACATAATTTCGTTGTTGCCGTATTAGAAATTTTCACTTTAATGAAATGGAAATGTTTTGATCAAAGTGAAATTTTTTGTGCAAAATAATAAGTGATATACATATTAGAGCCATTTTTTGCTTTTGTTTGTAAAATATCCCTAGACTTATTAGAGCTTTTAATAATTTTACATTTAAAATATTAGTGCCATTATTGTAGCTGTCCATTGACGCCGAAAAAGTTAATGGCAACTACAAGCCTGCTGCCGCGAAGACGAGCTGTCATCGGAATAATTCTTATCTTAAGAACGTGGGTATTTCAGTTTTTCACAGATGCTGCCTGACATTTGTCTATGAGTTCCATACATCAATGTCTAAATTTCCAGTTAACAGCCCTATTTCGATGAACTCACAAAAATCACCACCCTCACTATGTTGGGGTTTTTGTTATTTGTGAGGTTTACCGTTTCCTGAGGAGCTTTTAAAAGCACAAATTCTCACAATTCCTTCACAAATTTGGGACTTCTGAAAGCAAACCTCTCAATGCAAAACCGGTTGTGTTTGTTATGTTCATTTCAATATTTTTAAGGAAATTTACAATTACTTTATAGAAATTTAATGGAGGAACTAGTTATCTATTATAAATATAAGTATTTGTCTATTAGAATAAATATGTAATTTACGATCTTTGTACATTTCACTTCTTTATGAGTATGAATAAAAAGACATATACAAATTTATGTTTAAATAATACGGAAAAAATTTTATTTGTAAATATGTATATATGTATTTAATACCATACATGTGCAAATAAAAAGATATATATGTATGTTGAAATAATGTGCTGGAATGCTGCAGTTGCACCTGAGTTATTCTTTCACATTTTAAAATCCTAAAAATAAATGAAATTTAATAGATTTGCAAAATAACTCACTTTTATTGGTTGACCATTTCCTTATTTTGTTTTGATTGTTTTCGTAAAACAACTGGTCCACAGCAAAGAGCTTTCCACCTCATGTGGTGATATTTTGTGCTTTTTTCTTGTGAGGTTTGAGCAAAACACGTCTATAGTATTAATTTCTCTGGTATACGAGGTGTGTTCAAAAAGTATCGCGAATTTTGTGTTTTTTCAAAAATTATTTATTTATTCATAAATATCTATTTTGTCCCCTTCAAAGTAGTCCCCATGAGATATTATACACTTGTGCCAATGGTTTTTCCAATCTTCGAAGCACTTCAAAAAATCATTTTTTTTTCTTCTTTAGCTCTTCCTTCGATGCCGTCTTTATCTCGTCAAGAGAAGCGTAACGTCGTCCTTTCATGGGCCTCTTCAGTTTAGGGAACAAGAAAAAGTAACAGGGGGCCAAATCTGGGGAACATGGTGGCTGCGGCAGCATTAGTGTGTGTTGTTTTTGGCCAAAAAGTCGCGCACAAGCAACGATGTGTGAGCAGGGGCGTTATCGTGGTGCAAAAGCCAATTTTTGTCACATCTTCTCGGCCTTCTGCAAACGTTTTGTACCACCGATAAACGTTGCTTCGGTCCAAGGTATCTTCTCCGTATGCCACAGTCAACATTCGGAATGCATCCGCGCACTTAATTTCGTTTTTCACACAAAATTTTACACATGTTCTTTGATCCATTTTTTTGAATAGGTAAAAATCGAAGACGATCCAAAACACGTGCAAGCAAAGCAGCTGTCAACAATTAAATGAACATTCAAAATGGCCGAGCTTGTCGGCATAAGTGAGAGACATGAGTACCCATATAACGCCACAAAAAATTCGAAATTCGAATATACGTAACCCGCGAAAATTCAAAATTCGCGATACTTTTTGAACACACCTCGTACATACGAGCATATTCAGAGACATAAGAGTACGTACATATGTGTATTGGAGGAAGTCTACTGGAAGGATGAACAATTAAGAAATAATTATTTCTTCAAATGAAGTCAATGAAGAATTTTGAAATCTTACAAATTCCATACTAAATTAACTTTTAGTACTAGTTTTCAGATCGCTTTTCATCGTCTAAGCCACATACACAGACATACATACATAGGTACATACAACACGCATAAGCTGGAGTTGATATCGTCAACCCCTAACGCTAGACACATTTGTCACGCAATATGTTTCCATTTTCGATTTCATTATCATGCAGAATGTGACAATAATGGCCAATTGAAATTATCATTTTTCTTTTCGTTCTATTGTTTGCTTCAGTCCTTGCCTTTTATGATCTGCTAACATTTATAAGATGGCTTATTATTGGTGCCCTTTACTACACCAGACACTCACACACACACACACACATACACAAAAATGACGTAAACGCATGTGAAAGTAAGTTAATAGGGGAGCAATCACACTCACACACAATTGCAATATTATGACCGCTAACTGGTTGAGTTTGGCTATGGAAGAGGACATAAATTTACAACACCCAGCGTAGCAGTTCAAATACTTCTACGGATATAGTTGTTGTTGTTAGCTTTTATGACAAACTTTTTGTTGGCTTTGATGAAGACATTAAAGCGGCCACATTATGACGCTGAATCGGTCCATTTAGATTTACTGGTTGTTTGGAGTGTTGACTTAATGGGGATGAAGATTGGACATTGCAGGAGGGTGAAGCCAATTTGAAGAATATATAAATACATACATATATTTATGCTGATGGTTAAGTGTTTGCAGTGGTAAAGACAGAACAATTCATATCTTTTAACTTCTTTAGTTGAAACAAGAAAAAACGTTAACTTCGGCTAGAAGCTAATATACCCTTCACAGGTGCATTTCTTTCAGTAACTATGTATATTATTACCTTAAGCAGTGATCCATATCAGATGAAGATACCACGTCAAATGCGAAAGTTTTCCATACAAGTCCTTGATTCCGACCGTGCGGTTTGTATAACAGCTATATGCTATAGTGAGCCGATCTAAACAATTTCTTACCATATTACACAATTTCTATGAACAATAACTCATACCAAATTTCGTTAAGATATATTGTCCAATGAGGAAGTTTCGCATGCAAGCATTTGACTGCGATCATTCAGTTTGTATGGCAGCTATGTGCTATAGTTAACCGATCTGAACAATTTCTTCGAATATTACATTGCTGCCTTAGAAAATAACTTGAGCCAACTTTTGTGAAGATACCAAGTCAAATGTGAAAGTCTTCCACACAAGAACTTGATTCCGATCGTTCGGTTTTTATGGCAGCTATATGTTATAGTGGTCCGCTTTGGGCAGTTCGGATAAATGAGCAGCTTCTTGAAAGCACAATCACATTTGCAAAATTTCAAAACGATGTCTTAAAAACTGAGGGATTAGTTCGTATATATACAGACAGGCGGACGGACAGTTGGACAGACAGACGGACATGGCTAAATGGACTCAACTCAACATACTGATAATTTATATATACTTTATAGGGTCCCCGACGCTTCCTTCCGGGTTTTACCAACTTCGTTCCCTGTTTAGGGTATAAAAATATGGTTTTGTCTTGAATTGCACGTATGCTTATAGTTTTGTTCACCTAACGCTTGTTTGTATCAACTGAAACTATCTGAACAGGTTAACGAGATGTTCCATTTCACAAAAAATTGTATAACTTCAACAGAGTATATTTAGTTTGCCACGAAGTTTGTAAAACTCTGAAGGAATAAACTCGATTACGCAATAAAATATA
>NW_017535308.1:220125-223088 GCF_001853355.1 Bactrocera latifrons
TGGCGCCACGTAGCGAAAAGAAGAAACGACTGGCGCGCTGTTGTTAACTCGGCTATAATCGCGTAAGCGGTGTCTACGCCAATTAAGAAGAAGAAGTCCTTGATGTCTGTTCTGTTTGCTCTGAGAAAGCTTTTACAAGGGCCTCGATTTAAGGCTCCGTTAGGTTTCGGTCAGCAAAATATAAATATGTATTTATACATCATACATCATTTTAGCTGCAAAAGAAAGCACGTTCAATTGACTGAATTCAAATAATAATTAACACAATGAGCTCGCGAAGTTGAAAAAGCATCTCTTTAGGGCGCTTGATAGCTTCACTACACTTGCTGCTGGGTTTTTTTTTATCTAAAAATTAGGAGCTTACTTAATTTGTTTCAGCTGTTTCAAATATTTTTCATTTAACTTACCGGTGTTTAAAATCATTAGTCAGTTAGTTTCTTCACCGACAGTGCGAAAATGGAGGAAATCGGAGGAAAACCGCGCTCACTCCCCATATAACGGTGCTGTTAAAAACTCTTAAAAGCGCGATAAATCAACAACTAAATACGACAGAGACATTAAATTTTACCCCCCCGACGGTATGAGAGAGACTATCCGTCCAACCGATTTCGACAAAATTTACTGCGTGGCATGCTCCTTACATTCTTATGTCACATTGTGAAAATGGATGAAATTGGATAACAATCATACTTACTTCTCATAAAGCACAATTTTAAATTCCACTTGATTCGTTCAGTTTCCAGTACATGAATCAAGAATCAATTCATATAATGGGAAAATATTTTGCACGAATAATACCTTTAGTATGTGCCACCTATGACCAAACATTTTTTAAATCCAATAACAACTTTTCAATCCCCCATGTACCGAATATTTATACCCCGGTAGCTGCAGTTGACTTTTAATCGAAAATGTCGGCCAATGTGTGATATACATATATAACTGCAATTAGTGCATAATCCTTCTCTTAAATTGGTTTGTCTGTGTGTCAAAAATGGGTTGAATCGGACCAATACTTCCCTTAGCCCCTATATAACTAATATTAGGATTTTTGAACATACGGCTGAGTTTACTCTATATGATTGGTTTTACGCGTTAAAGTATTTATTTAAAACTTGATGGTTTGTCCAGGAGGAACAAATTCATGGTGAACGATGCCTTTAAAGTCAAAAACACCGAAACATCCACTTCTTGTTAAAGCAACATCTGGGTAAAACTGCTTGATCATATCAAACGTCTCTGTCGAAGATTTACCGAGTTTCACGCACAATTTAATCGCGCACCTCTGCTCTAACGAACTCATAGAAACACGTCGCGAGAAAATGTTTGTCCTGACTAGCGTTCGTTCATTAGCTAGGAATGGCTTCTACCGAATCCGGTCGGTGCGCGCACGCTCCGAAGTTCAGTTGCAGCGGAAGAAAATCAGTCCTATTACTTTCCGCACAAGCCCTGTATATCCAGACAGACAGATATTTCAATACTCGTTAAGTTTTACTTCAATTGAAATAATTTTTAGAACGAGTAACCTAAAACTGTCACATATGTAGAAGACGTTAAAAGAGATCCAGAATAATGCGTTAAGCCTCCGAAAAGCAACAATTATTTATGGAATTCCTAAGTTTCTTTCCTATTGAAAAGAACGATCTCTGAACACGTTCTAAAAAATAATCAAAAATAGTAGTGCACCACCTAATAACGCCATTTTATCTATTTAAAAATACGTCAAAATGAGGTGTTCTCGTTTAAGAGATTTCAATAATGATGTCAAAGAATTTAAAACTGATTATCTACTGTTATACATAATGTATATATTATATACTACATATATACGTATATACTAACATGTTATTTCTATAATAAATAAAAAAAGTAAATAATTTACATCTTATTTTTTTATTTGGGCTCTCTAGCTGGGCTCTAGGCCGGGGGGGTCGGCAGGTCGCGGATAGCAGAAAGGCCTATAGTTGCGAAATAATTTTGAACGAATAAGCAATCCTTGACGGTGAGCGGCAGGAGTGGAGGATGCGGCATAAAAGCTAGTAGATCCATTGAAGCTCCAGTGACTGTGGCGAATAGACACCGCCCCATAGAAATACTTGTACCTCTCATCATCACGCATGGGCATAATGGAGAATAAAAATCTAGGCGCGTCTGACCCACAATGGGCGTCTGTTTCACCATGTTAGGTGCGGCTGTTATCAAGAATCGACCGGTACACAGCGCGGCGCACTGGGAGTTCCTCAAAGTTCTGACAGCGACTTCTCTCCTAGAAAAGGTTTGAAAAACCTTTGAGAGCGAGGTCATCACCACCAGCGTTGGGTGACACAACTCCCCTGGAAAAGGCGATATAAACTCGTGGAGACTGTTTGGCTGAACTAGGGAATGCGATCAAGAAGTTGATTGAAACAATGCTTCCAGCCCAGCGGTCTATCAACAACACCACGAGAGATCTTCTCGGTGTGATAGCAAAACCACATTGTAAATAAGGAAGCACGATGAAGTTTTCTCGTCATGCCACCAACTGGAGAGAACACACCAAACAGGCCTTGCAACGAAGTTCAACCAAAGCGAAGAACACCGCCAAAGAAGAATAAAATCACCCACAGGGAATGGCCGAGCAAACCTGAAGCTCCCTTGAACAAGGAAACAAAGAGTGATAACCTCATCGCAGACAATGACAAATAAATGGGAAAACAAGTGGTTTGGATCGCAGTCAAACGTAAGTAAAATAAGTAAGGAAGGGCTAAGTTCGGGTATCACCGAACATTTTATACTCTCGCATGATAAAGTGATAATCGAGATTTCAGGCGTGGTTGTGAACCGATGTCACCCATATTTGGTACATGTCATCTCATCATGTCATAAGAAAATATTATATACCGAATCTAATTGAAATCGGTAGAGTACTTCCTGAGATATGGCTTTGGTCCATAAGTGGGCGACGCCACGCCCATTTTCAATTT